>NC_084553.2:42948450-43170950 GCF_033978685.3 Nerophis lumbriciformis | reverse complement strand
ACGACCAGCCAGAGGACAAACAACCTCCAATAAATAGAGCGGTAAACACACAATTAAGACCCACATATCATCATCTCGCCATTATTACGTCCCTCCAATTAAACATCGGGGACAGCCTCCTCGTTTGCGTCCTTTTACGCCGGTAATTAGGATTTTAGAAATGATGGCCTCGTCCCGAGACTCTGAGAAAATTGCCTTGATACGGTCGTTAGCTTGTTTTAATATAATTACTGCAACATTTGTTTTCGATATATAGATTAATGGGGATTACGTATCAATTTGCAAAACTGAGTGCATCATTTACAATTCATTTTCATGCTACCCCTCCAATATCGTCCGCCCTCAATGCATTGTGTGACGTCCAAAGTACCATATTGACCCCTACAGAAAATTGTATAAACATCTGAAAAAAATGTCATTTTATATTTGGAGAGATTTATACATGCAAACCAGCAGATGGCACCAAATGGCTTTCCCCCCAAAGCGAGCCAGAGCTTTTCTCCCCGTCACTCACACACACACACACACACACACACACACACACACACACACACACACACACACACACACACACACACACACACACAGGAAATCGCAATTTTGATTTATTATTTTTTTAAATCGATTCATAATTTGGAAGTTGATTACAATACGTTTTTAAGAACCCATTTGTGGATTAAAAACTTTTAAACAACTATGACTAATATTATTATTATTGATACTGTTGCTTTTGTTAATATTTTAGTTTTTCTTTTGTGTATTGTATTTAATTAATATTTTATTTGCATGTCTTACATTGTATCTTAAAGCTGGGATTGGGTTGGAGTTGGTGTATTTTCTTTGATTAGATTGATTAATTTATTGTGATTTTTGTCAATGAAAAAAGAGCTAGCACTGCACGTATAAGCCAAGAGGAGCTTTTGTACCCTGTAATTTATTTTGAAAAGGTTGTATTATAATTTATATACCAAATAATATATTACGAGAATCGATTCTGAATCGAATCATCACCCCAAGAGTCAGAATCGATATTATCTCAAATATTATCTTTGTCCTTTTTTGTGTCACTTCAGCATCTTTGTTTGTTTGAAATTTTCTCCATTCCCACTTTTTTGGGGAGAATTTGCAACATAGGTTCTATTTTGCTACACTTTATTTCCAGTGTATTTGTATGCTAATTTTCTAAGTAATTCAACCCTCTGACATAAATCCACTATGTGGGCAACAGGTTTTTTTAAATTTTTTTTTATAACATTTTCTATTTCACACGTTTCCTGTAAATCTATGACTTTGTTGACCACTGACCGAAGAAAACTAATAAACAAAACTTTAATTATCTGTTAATTGTTCAAAGTTGTAATTATGATGATACTAATTTTCATGTATTTAAAAAAATAATTTTTCAGGTTTTCTAAGAATCCAGAAATGTTTCAATGTTTTTGTATAACATCATAACTTTGCTTTAGGAATATTATTATTTTTCTTTCATTGTGACATTATTTTACAGATATTGTTATTGCGGTGTCACATGACAGCTGTTGGCGCGACTCCAAGATGCAAAGACGGTAGGTGTCGTTCAAGTAAAAGGTCCAAAGGTCCTTCTATTAGGGTGTAGCTGGGGTGTGAAACGTAAGGCCTGCGGGCCGGATCAGGCCCGCGAACAGGTTTTATCCGGCCCGCGGAATGAGTTTGCTAAGTATAAAAATGAGCCCACATTTTTGAATGAAAGAAAACGCTGTTCTAAATGTGTCCACTAGATGTCGCAATAGCAATTCTTTGTATCTTTGTAGATTATGCTACATATGTAAAAAAAATAAACCACATGATGTTCGTGCAGCAGTCGAGGAAAATTAGCAAACTACATAAATAACATCCTGTAATTAGATTTTGATATTATTTTTTTATCTTGATATATTGAAAATTAACACTAATGAACATTATCACATAATTTATTCAGAAAGTATAAATAACGACAAATAAAGATAGGATACTATTAACCACAACATGTAAGTGTAAAAAACCCCCAACAACATTATGATTTGTACATTGTCAGAATGTGCTTGTTCTTATTTTAAACAAAGAAAACAATTTGAAGTTGTCTTTATTTTTAAGTTATCGTGCCGTGATTTTACTAATCCGGCCCACTTGGGAGTAGATTTTTCCCCATGTGGCCCCCCGATCTAAAACGAGTTTGACACCCCTAGGGTAAAGGAAGGAGCACATTATTTCCAGTGTCTTTGTATGCTAACTTTCAAAGTAATTTAACCCTCTGACCTATATCCACAATGCATTGAATGTGGGAAACATTGCAGCAATGGACATTTTTAGTTTTTTTTAAATTCAATTTAATTTTGATATTTTTTTATTTAATAATTTTTTGACATCCTTCAAAGCCTGAGTTTTTTTTTAAATGTAATTTTTAATTAGGCATTTAAAAAAAAAAAACTTTATAAAATTAAATATAACGAAAAATTAAAATCCAAGTTTGGAAGACAATAGCAGTAGCATTATTGATAGATTTTGATGAACACCACCAATGTTAAAGGTGATTTATTGAAAAATAGGACAAAAAAACCCTCTTTGTGTTCAATAATTTCTTTGATAGCGTTATATCCTAGCAGGCTCATGACATTGATACAACTTTGATTGTACATTCATGTCGTTTAAAACTGACATAGCAACAAAGTTGCATAATAGTTGTATTTATAAATTGAGACAACATTGATGTCCAACATTGAATTCACGTTGTTGGTTGGGAAATGACCACATTTCAAATGGCTCATGACATTGATACAACTTTGATTGTACATTCATGTCGTTTAAAACTGACATAGCAACAAAGTTGCATAATAGTTGTATTTATAAATTGAGACAACATTGATGTCCAACATTGAATTCACGTTGTTGGTTGGGAAATGACCACATTTCAAATGTCGATTCACCGTCACAACCTGACATTGATTAAACGTAGTCAAAAAGCGTGTTGTTTTGACGTTATGTTTGAGTTGCTCAACGTCAGGACCTAATTCAACAAGTTCTCAACGTTGTTTTAATGCCTTGTGCCTGCTGGGATTGTAGCTTGGCAGATAGATGGTCATAAATGTGAGCACAATATTCCCTAAGATATGGTATGAAACTGGAGTCATCCCCATTTCCATCTCTTGTGGAAGGTCAAAAATGAAACCGTGAGGCGCAGCTGCACTTGATGGGCTCACAGCCTTCCCCAATTTATTTAGATTGGCCTTGCTTTATGCACGCCTTGGCTGGAATTCCCACGGGCGAGTAATGCATTCCCATAAGACTGGGCACTTGAAAAAAAGAAAGAAAAAAAGAAAAAAAACATTTTGGTTTTCATCCGAGTTGTGTTGTCTTGAAGGTTAACGCCGATCATTTTGTTCAGATTTTATTCATCTCCTAAATGAGCTTCAGTGAAGCCTTTATGTAGCTAAGCAGAATTCTCCATGGAAGCCAGATAAAAGGATCCAACAAGAGCATCAATTAATGCGTTCCCTCGACAGCCGATTAGCTTTAATTGCTTGTTTTAAAACACAGGCAATTTTCTAGGAGTTTAATTGCACGTCCTCCGCATTCCTATACAGTAAGTTCTCATTTATTATTGCTGTCATACCTGAGCAAAGGGGTTCACCTCATTATGATGCTCACATGCAGCCTCGCCATCACCTCGCTGTCACGGCGGGGCATCGCACGATGGAGTTGAGACTTTCGCGCTAATTATTATGAGACGCACACGCGCTCTCAACAGAGTTTCTAATCAAACACCACATTTTGGAAATGCAGTAATGTTTGCCATTAATGTATTTACTGAAACGAGCAGTAAACAGCAGTGAACGTGAGGTCTGGAAGTGCTAAACACTTTTACATTTAATGTAACAAATTAAAGTTACACAAAACAAATTAACAAAAAAACTAAACAATTTACATTTACGCAAAACAAAACAAAAAACACATTAAATCGTGAATTGTTTTATCTTTTGTTAATGTGTTTTCTGAAATTGTAACTTGTTTTATCCTAATTCAAATTCTCCTAATAGTATGACTTTAAGTCAGTAATAATTTATTCCCAGAATTTGGGGATTTAAAAAAAATCTCATAATATTAAAGAGGTCGACTTATAATTGTTTTCCTTCATTTAAAACACTTCTTTGTGGTCTACAAAACATGTAATGGTGATTCTTTGGTCAAAATGTTGGATTATAATTATAAATAGATTATGTTTTACAGACCATCTTCAAGCCACTTCCTGACCATCTCTTCAGGATGCACTGTTTTGTGGGCGGTCTTAATTATGTGCCTCCACTTTGACGGCGGCTTCCATGTTGTAGTTTTTAGCACTTTCACATAGAGTCTACTGACAGATATAAGTTTGAACTATGCGATACTTTATATCAGAAATGGCAACAGCTGAGTATACATGTGCATGTACGAGCCAGTCTGCCCCACAACAAGAGGATAGAGAAAACCAAGGATCTTATTGACTACAATGGTGGACTTGCGCAAAGCTCTTCGGGTAAATCTTTACCATATATGGAGATATCCGCTGACGTCACCAACGGGAAAACAGTGCAAATTCCAAACAGCTCGTTTAGAGGAAGTATGAAGGAAGGCAAGATCATTTCATTAACATCCCCGTCAGCCTTTATGGTTTGATTTCACATTTTCGAGACTTATGCAGATCCCAAATACTCAAAAACAGGTACCGATAGGTACAAAAGTTGGTTTTGCATACTAGTTTCCATTTAAGACTTTAAGTTAAGTTAAAGTGCCAATGATTGTCACACACACCAGGTGTGGCGAAATTATTCTCTGCATTTGACCCATCACTCTTGATCACCCCCAGGGAGGTGATTTTTAACCTCATTTAACCAAATTAGACCATCAGTATATTCCTTTAAGATTATTTGAACTTGTTTTTGTTATGATCCGTTTTAGCGAGAGTAGGACCCCGACACAGAGAAGGCAAAATGAAAATAATAACACAAAGAGCACTCAAAAAAGAGTGAGGAAAAATAACTCAGGATGCACACAATAGGTGTGTAGAGGCGACTCCACGGCAACACCAGGGAAGAGCCGCAGGAACGGTGGAGTGTGAGTGGAGCCAAAGCAGAGGAGATGAACAACACTAGAAGGGTGAACCATCAGGAATCTACTGGTGCCGAGTGAATGGACTGGAGAGCTTAGGTAGTCAGCAGTAAATGCAGGGCCGGCCCGTGGCATAGGCCGTATAGGCAAATGCTAAGGGCGCCGTCCATCAGGGGGCGCCACGCCAGTGCCACAAATGTTGGAGAAAAAAAAAAAAAAAAGTTGATACTATTATTTCTAAATACAAAAAATAATCCCACGTTAATTAAAATGCAAAGTAAAGCCTATTTAATAGAAATATTATTTGTTACAACATTACGCCCCCCCCCCCCCGCACGGTGCGCCCCCTCCCTTCCCGTATCATGACTCTTTTTGGACGTCACTACATCAAAACATCAACACAAGATGCCAAAACTGTCAGGTGCCCAGGGAAGAAAAAAGAGAAAAGAAGAGAAGGAGAAACGAGAAAAGACAGAGGTAGCAGGTAACGTATAGCCTACATGAAATTATTTGTCTGTTACAGAATGTGATAGTAACCTGGCTTTTTAGCATTAAGCTAATGTTACATGATTCGGCAATTGCTAATCAATAAATAGCTAGTTCTGTTTTAACGTCGTGTTAATATTGTGGAGGGGCCAAATTGTTATGGAAAATAATAATGTAACGTTAGGTAATTACAGTACTCCCACCTTACATTCCTCAGGGACATTTCTTTTTTTCTTTAGTTTATTTGGAACATGAACACACTTACATCATAATACATCACACAATTTCATATCATTTCATTGTACATCATGCCCGAAAAGGAGTAGGAAGAAGCAAAGCTTATTTAATCCTACCCCTTTCCCACTTCAAAGCGTTTACAAATATATAGAATCATTTACTGACCTTTTTATATAATAAAATAACATCTATGAATTAGTATACAACAGTTTTGTAATATGTAATTAATAAATTAATTCAGTCATTATTAACATACTGAGATGAAGAATATCTTATTTTCAATAAGGTTGAAAGTATTTCTCATAATTCTTCTTCTTTGTACTCTATAAGCACTATTATTTTGAACAACCTCTTAAACTGGATCATATCAGTACAATTTTTAACTTCTTTACTTAATCCATTCTATAATTTAATTCCACATACTGATGTGCTAAAAGTTCTAAGTGTTGTACGTGCATATAAATGTTTGTATTAGATCTTTTAAGCAGGTGTTTTTTGTTTACATTGTTATTGCTTTCTGGTTAGCTAATGTTTGCCCTGCAGGTAATCGTCACTTTTCCACCCCTTTATATATTAGGTATAGTTGTAAGTAAAAAAAAAAGGTCAAAGACAAAGCTATTCGGGTTCTTGTGAGTATATACACTTCACTGCCGATGTGGGGGGGCGCCACCTAAAATCTTACCTAGGGCGCCAGATTGGTTAGGGCCGGGCCTGAGTAAATGGATATCAGGTGTGTGCGAAGGTGGCTCTGCCCCATGACCCGACAACCGGGCTCTGCAACAAAAAGCAGACAGGCGGAAACAGAGCTGCCAGATCATGACCGTTTTCTTGTAACATTCCAATTGTTTTCTTGTAATTGTACATCCCCACATCATTTTACCTGTAACATTGCAACTAGTTTCTAGTAAAATTAATATTTGAACTAATTTCCCGTGACTGTTTTTCTCATTGAATTACAAATATTCCTACTTTTTTCAGATACTTAATACTTAATGATATTTCCTCATAAATTTCGACTATATTCTTGCGATATTCTGTCTTTTTCCCTCATAATATTCCAATTTATCGCTGGTAAAATTCTACCTATATTCTCCTGATATTTCAAATGTTTTTCTTGTGGTCATGCATCTTTCATCTCTTAAAAATACATGTATTTTCTCATAATATTATAAATGATTTCACATAACATTGCAACATTTGTCTTTATTTTAGTGTGATCTCTATACTCCTATACAAGGACCCCATCAGTCCTCTGTATTGTACTTGTCTCCTCCTCACCTGTTCACTTGTGCTTTATTGGCTGCAAGCATCCCAAGCCTCAAAAAGCCTCCCTTTCTGTACCTCCCGTCTCTCCCATCCTCTGGGGGTCTTATTAACAGACACACACACTCCTCATGTTTTATTGCCTTATGATAAAACGCCTCTGATCTCTCATTACGGGCCGGCTCTTCGGAAATGAGCCCTGCAACCTCAGGTTAATATCGCCTGTAATGGGGCAAAAAAGCTAAACGCATAGTCTGGGAGCGTCAGGAAGAGGGTCCCTTTGCATGAATAAGCCATTATCTCAATCTGAGTTTGGGTCTGTGTACATTTAACATGGGAATGTGTGCTGTCCTTGTATAAAACATTACAAGGCTTCCATGTGCTGATATGTTAATGCGAATGAATATGCAGCGTCTGTATCATGGAGGCACGGACTATCTGCATTATTCATGTTATTCAAGTCACAGCCTCTTGCCCAAATGTCTTACATGATAGATTTCAGTGGCAGTCTGTCTTTTAACCTCTCTGGGGGGAACCAAGAACTCTCTTTTAGTGCACACTTGGTCCCTGCAGGACACATGACAAGACACCACTGCCATGTAAAAATACACTTAGCTGTCCTCCATTTTTCCCCTCGAGTGGATTTGTGACACATATTTTTTGACGCTGATAAAGTTCAGTTAAGATGCGAATAATGTCGCTTTTTCACTGCACTCAAATTGGTTGAGCAGGCAACTACAAAATAACAAACAATGAAAGCGAATCCGATATGTCTTCATCTTAGTTTACAGCATACTTGCCAACCCTCCCGGATTTTCCGGGAGACTCCCGAAATTCAGCGCCTCTCCCGAAAACCTCCCGGGACAAATTTTCTCCCGAAAATCTCCCGAAATTCAGGCGGACCTGAGTGACGTGTCGACAGCCTGTTTTCACGTCCGCCTTCCCACAATATAAACAGCGTGCCTGCCCAATCACGTTATAACTGTAGAATGATCGAGGGCGAGTTCTTGGTTTCTTATGTGGGTTTATTGTTAGGCAGTTTCATTAACCCAGCGCGGCAACAACACACAACAACAGCAGTCACGTTTTCGTCTACCGTAAAGCAGTTCGTCTGCCGTAAACAGCAATGTTGTGACACTATTAAACAGGACAATACTGCCATCTACTGTACATGCATATGTGACAACAACATCTACGGCTTTTAGAGAGTGCAGTGCACAACTGCGCACACAACAAGGAGACGAAGCAGAATGAATCATCAGAGAGGGTATTCAGCATGGTTAGAAAAATAGTGACAGAGAACAGAACAAGGATGGACAATTCAACCCTAAACTCAACAACGAGTAGATGAGTGTTATGTGTGTGTATATGTGTAAATAAACGAACACTGAAATTCAAGTATTTCTCTTATATATATATATATATATATATATATATATATATAATAAAAAAAAAAATAAATAAAAAAATATATATATACATAATAAAATATGTATATATATATATATATATATATATATATATATATATAGCTAGAATTCACTGAAAGTCAAGTATTTCTTATATATATATATATATATATGAAATACTTGACTCCTCCCCTCTTAACCACGCCCCCAACCACGCCCCCACCCCAACCACGCCCCCCCCCCACCTCCCGAAATCGGAGGTCTCAAGGTTGGCAAGTATGGTTTATAGGCAAGGAGAATCATTTTATCCAAGTGGAGACTGAGGGCAGAAAGAAAGTGGAGCTCTACAACAAAGTGAAGACTGTGGAGTATAAAAATAATCAAATATCATATAATAATAATAATAATACTGTAATACTGCAGTGTCGTAAATTAAGCTAAAAACAGTGCCGGTTAGTGCTTGTTAATGGAAAAGCGTCAATAGCAAGTAGAGTCGAGTAGGTACCATGCAGTGGTGGTGCCTGTTGATCACCCCTATTCTTGTTTTAATGCAACCTTTTTCTCATATATTCAAAAATATATATTCTAAAGCAAAGGTCCCCAAACTGGGTCGCATTGGGTTAAAAAAATTTGGCCGGGGGCCGGGCTGTATATAAATATATATATTCCGAGCGCGATGATGTCACGTTAACGATGGGAAAATGCATTTTTAGACAATATGATCTGCTTGAGCGGCTAGGACACACCGAGAGTAACAAGCGGTAGAAAATGGATTAGAAAGGACGGATTTTAAAAAATAATATTTTTTTGTTTTGCATTTCTTTTATGTATGAAAAGCGCTTTATAAATACAGTTTGATTTGATTTGATATCAAGAAAGTTTTTCTTTCTTGATATTTAAACATTTTCCGAAATTCCTCCCCACCGGACATCAAAATAGCAGCACGGCAGGAAATTGCAAGATAACATTGGAGGAGAATGAGGGTCTCCTGTATTTACTTCTAGGAAAAGAGACACAATTGATCCAAGAGGAGACTGAGGGCAGCAAATAACAAAGCAACACAGTGGAGAACATGGAGTGTAATACTGCAGCATCCAGAGCTAAGGTCAACAATAGCACCTGCTAAAAGAGAAGAGTGGAGTAGGTACCATGCGCTGGCACCTGTTGATCGCCCTTGTTGATGTTCTTGTCATCTGCCCTCGTTATCATGCACTTTCCTGCACAGCTGTTCCTCATTTGCTAATTAGCGTTGTGGCGTAAAGGGGCCACTTTGGCTAACGGGCTCTCGCCAGATTCTTTCTTCCTTAGTTGCAGTGAGAGTGCATCAAATTCAACCTGTGCAACTTGCTAACGTTTATTGCTATAATCTTGTAATAAAGTAGCTGCACACGTACATAAACACACAAACAGAATATAAAACAACTCAGTGGTAAATAAAAACTACAGTGAGCATATACCATTGAATATCCCAGGTTTTACTACTAGAATATATGGAGGTTGTATCTATATTCTGCTATACTCAGTATTTTATCCTAGATTGTTTATGGTATTATGGTAGTTTATGTTGAACATGCATACAGTTACAATATGGTACATCGCATATTTACAGTTTCACATTACGACATGTCCGAAAAGGAGTAAGAAGAGGGAAAGTGTATTTAATCCTACTCTTTTTCTGTTTCATTGTGATTGCCAACACATTTATTCATCTCATGTACACAAACAAGTAAACAAATAATAAAGTTCACTTGAATAGGTAGATATTAATAAGATGCGATTTACATATTTTGCTGAATATGTAATAGATGAAAGACTATAGCAGCTAAGATAGGCTCCAGCACCCCCGAGACCCCGAGAGGGACAAGCGGTAGAAAATGGATGTTTGTGTGTTCAACTTTGTAAACATGAGGGCCTGATCCACAAAGATCCTAATAATAAGTGCTAAACAGCGTGTGCAAACTATACAATTGTGTGTACAATTAGAGGGCGTCTTGCGTGTGATCTACCAGGACAGTTTTGCGTAAAAAAGTAGTTCTTACCAATCACATTTCATTTAGACAAGATTTCAGTGAATTACTTAGTGACTGTTACTGTTAAAGATAAGCATGATCTCAAATAACCAAAGTATCAAAAGTATCGATATTTTGATTTGAGGATCAATATTAGGACATAAAAATCTGGTATCGGCGGTATCAATATTTCAGTATCCATCCACACATCACTACTTCCTTTCTCAAATTCATTTGTGTATAACTGTGCCAGTTTACCCAAACATTCCAGACATACTAAATAAAGACGAAAAACAGTGGCTGCAGATTTTTTTTTTGTCTTGATAAATCCCACTGCGTGCACTAAATGATTATAATTACATTTTGTCCTCCCAGTAGGCGTTCTGATTAGAGATGTCCGATAATATCGGACTGCCGATATTATCGGCCGGTAAATGCTTTAAAATGTAGTATCGGAAATTATCGGTATCGGTTTATGACTTTTTAAAACGCCGCTGTGTACACGGACTTAGGGAGAAGTACAGAGCGTCAATAAACCTTAAAGGCACTGCCTTTGCGTGCCAGCCCAGTCACATAGTATCTACGACTTTTCACACACACAAATGAATGCAAGCATACTTGGTCAACAGCCATACAGGTCACACTGAGGGTGGCTGTATAAACAACTTTAACACTGTCACAAATATGCGCCACACTGTGAACCCACACCAAACAAGAATGACAAACACATTTCGGGAGAACATCCGCACCGTAACACAACATAAACACAACAGTACATCTTTAACACAGATTTTTATACTGTCTTCAGAGATTCAGTTTTTTTGGTGGTACTCGAAACCTTTCTGGGTACCTGCAGATCACTGGTGGGGTTTTTGTTGTGGGTGATCTGGGTTCTGATGATGGCAACTCAATAGCCCTTGAATCTGGTTCAATGATGACACTAGTTTGTGTCTGACTCACTGATGGTCCTGGTGATGGAACTGAAACAGCACTGTCCAGTTGTACTGATGGCACATTTTCTGCAACTGGTGGAGACTAGATAACTGGCAGTCTCTCCATGTTTTCTCGCCATGGTAACATGTGATCCATATGCACTGTGCGCTGTCTCTGTCCCTCTTGATATATATATATATATATATATATATATATATATATATATATATATATATATATATATATATATATATATGTATATATATATATATATATATATAAGAAATACTTATATAGTAGGGGGGTGGGGGTGGGGGGGCGCGGTCGGGGTGGGGCGGGGGTGTGGTTGGGGGCGTGTCTAAGAGGGGAGGAGTATATTTACAGCTAGAATTCACCAAGTCAAGTATTTCATATATATATATATATATATATATATATATATATATATATATATATATATATATATATATATATATATATATATATATATATGTATATATATATATATACATATATATAAGAAATACTTGTATATATATATATATATATATATATATATATATATAAGAAAATACTTCACTTTCAGTGAATTCTAGCTATATATATATATATATATATATATATATATATATATATATATATACACAGTATATATATATATATATATATATATGAATATATATATACTGTATATATATATGAAATACTTGACTTGGTGAATTCTAGCTGTAAATATACTCCTCCCCTCTTAGCCACGCCCCCAACCACGCCCCCGCCCCACCCCGACCACGCCCCCCGCCCCCACCTCCCGAAATCGGAGGTCTCAAGGTTGGCAAATATGATTGTCGGACATCTCTAGTTCTGATGATTAGCATGTTTTCTGCATATTAATGAAGACAGACACACTAAATTGACTGTTTACTCTGTTTTTCCCGTTTAAGAGAAGCAATCCTCTGCACACAATTTTAGTAGATCAGTTTTGTTCATGTTTTAGTACACATAAACCTTGAGTAGATAGGCCCTTTAACTTTGAACACCTTCTTAAACTGGATCATATTAGTACATTGTTTGACTTCTTTGTGTTTAGACCATGTGACTAATTACATCTCGACCACAGTTTTTAACCGGAAGTCATTTTTTCATTTTGTTGCAGTAATAAGGCAGTAATCATATTCACGTGGTGTAGTTGTTGAATATTAGGCTCCATTTGTTTCCACTTCCGTCTAAACAAGTACGGGTGCAGCCAATCATTAACAAGCTTTGCTCTGGGCCAGCCCTCGCCTCTCCACGTCTGACAGATGGAGTGTCCGGTTCAGTTTTGGGGCTTTTTTGTTGCATGCTTTGCTGCTTTTATTATTGTTGTTAGGCGCTGGGCAGCGTTGGCCTCTGCTCACGTTTGCTTCAGCAAGAAACACAATGGAAACTTCAAACTTTGACCAACCCGTAAACTCAGGTATTGTTGACGTTTTTGTTGTTTTGTCTACATTCACTGTTTCTTTCCCTGGCACCACATTATAAACCGGTCTAGTTTATGGATAACTTTTTTGAAATCTGAACTAATTCATCATCATTATACAGTGCAATAAAAACAACATCACTGAAGCCGGGAGCTGACGCTACTTAGTGACTAATAAAAAGTCATCAAAGCACGCTCACACTGAATGCTTTAATTAGTCCTGCAGCCCCTGCACAATTAAAATAGAGAACCTGAGGACTTAATTAGACGCGTTGCCGTAGTTACTGTCGCCCGTTTGTCCGATTCCACCCGAGATTCAATTTGATTGCGTTTAGACTGGAGAAGAGGCGTGTTGTAACACTGTGACTTCTTGTTTTCTATTAGGGCCAACACTGCGGCAAGAGGATACATACAGTATTACAAGTACTGCAAATTCTGGACTATAAACTGCTACTTTTTTCCTACGCTTTGAACCCTGCCGCTTATAAAACAGTGTGGCTAATTTATGGAATTTTCTTTGCTAACGGCCATATTGTTTGGAGTTCAACATATAATTTTCATTAAATACAAGCAGAGGCTCTGAAAAGGTGCGTCATTGTTTGTGCAATGGCGCCATCTTTTGGACGAGTTTGCTCACTGCAGGTACTGCGTGATATATGGCTACAGTATTTTTTTCCTTTAAGGACTTTAGACGGGAAGTCCAAGTACCGTTCTGTCTTGTAGTTGTTAATAGCATATTTACTGTACCCATATGAATTCTTCATTCTTCACTTAAAGCAACGTTTGTAAGTTTTACAATATAACTAAAACTATTCATACTTTGTAAACCATACCATGTGGGATGTCTGTTATAGTGTTTTCATGCATATTTGTTTGTGCTCTCCTAATGCAATCAAGCTAGCGTAATATGCTAACATGTTTACAAATGTCCCTGTTAGTATTATTAACTTGCAATGGCATTCTTTTTGTATTGTTTCAGTTTTTACAAATTCACCAAAATGTCACCGTGAAGTTATTGAGTCTCGTTAGCTGATTGAAGAACTAGCTTCCGCAGCTCGTGGATCCATGACGATGACTTCTGTTTTATTTGAGCAGTCGTTTTACTGCTGTTTTACAGACACTGTTTGTAAACAATTAAGGTATGTACATAAACATTTCTGTGTAAATATCTAATTTCACAATGATCCGGCCACCAGGCAGGACCATATAAAATGCTGAAGTTAACAACAAAATACAGTACGGACACCTTTCTATGGAATGTTGAGCTTTTTAGTAGTATATATGGCCATCTATTAGGGGGCAATGTGGGGATACTGTAATATCGCCATTGGGGGCGGGGCTTAGACCATGTGACCAATTAAATCTCGACCACAGTTTTTAACCGAAGTCCACCCATGTCATATTTAGTCACCATTTTGCAGGCCCAAAGACATCAACCATTTTTGTAGTACGTTTTTAAATTTCTTTAACAGAAGCCAAACTGGGTTGCCATAGCATTCCTTTATTGGCTATTTTGCCCCTTTTGTGGTACAAAGGTGTCACTACAAGTTAGCTTCAGCTTCGTTGTAAGCACTGACCCATTTTATGAGGTGCAGGTTTCATTTTCAGACAGGACTTGGCACCTGCACACAGGGCCAAAACCACCAGGACCCGGTTTAAGGACCAAGGTATCCCTGTCCTTAACTCACCTGACCTCACCCTCATAGAAAATCTACCCTGTATTGTCGAGAGTAAAATGCGATGCGCCAAACACAACAATATTGTCGAGAGGAAAATGCGATGCGCCAAACACAACAATATAGAAGAGCTGAAGGTGCAGAGCAACCCGGGCTCTCACAACACCTGAGGACTGCCACAGACTGATTGACTCCATGCCACGTTGTATTGCTGCAGTAATTCCGGCAAAAGGAGACCCAAATCATGTCTAGAGTGATGTCTATGTTCATACTTTTCAGTTATGATCAATAAAAATCCTTATTTTTATTGATCATAAGTAATTGTATAATTTCCTGATATACTGAATTTGTGATTTTCATTAGTTTTCGGTTATAATCACCAAAATAAAAATAAATGAACATTTGAAATATTTCAGTCTCTGTGTAAGGAATGTATTTAATGTAGAAGTTTCACTTTTTGAAGGAAATTACTGAAATAAATCTACTTTTTGGTCATATTCTAATTTATTTAGCAGCACCTGTAAATAAAAAAGCAGGGTTTGCTACACATCTTAAAATAAAGTCTGCAGTTCTGAGTCTGCATACAGGTGGGGCCTTACACACCTTGGTTCTACTCAAACTCGATGCTTGGCTCATCCGTGGTTCCTAGCATCGTGAGACGATAATTAAGGCCGCCCTCAACGGTTGATGATTACCGTAATTTTCGGACTATAAGGCGCACTTAAAATCCTTTCATTTTCTCAAAACTCGACGGTGCGCCTTACAACGCAGTGCGCCTAATGTACGGAATAATTTTGGTTGTGCTTAACCGACTGTGACAGTCTCTTGCTGTCGTGCAGGTTCTCAGGACCACCAAGGAAGGACATTGTTGCGCAGGTTAGACTTTCTTTTATTTTTTCAATAAGTCAAAAGTCTCTACGGGTTGCTTTTCAGCCTTGCTGTGTCCTGCTTTCTCTGTCGCTCCAACTTTTCAGTCGCGTGCGTCTGTGTCTTCCTGTGGCTCTCACTCGCTCTCGTTCAGCATCCGCTTCTCTTTGGCTTCTTCTGTGATCTCCGCCTCTCTCCCTGACGTTTCCGGCCGCCGCTCTTTTACACAGTGTGAGGTGATTATTAAATTGTGCCCAGCTGGGCGCTCCACGCACCTGGTAACAATTGCGGCGTCGATCTCGGCGCGCACCGTCTCGCCGCTTGCTCGCCGTCCACTCCTCCTCGCCGCCATCTTGGGCCGGGCTCCGGTGTGCCCTGCCTCGCTGTCGGACTGCCGGCTCCGCCTCTCCACACCGACCTTGAAGCTATTTTATTTGGTACATGATGAAATGATAAGTGTGACCAGTAAATGGCCGTCACACATAAGAAATACGTGTAGACTGCCATCTGATGGCAGTCACACATAAGAGATATGACTCAAGTAAACAACACCAACATTGTATATGTTCCATTGAAAATATAGAACATTACACACGATGCTCAAAAATCTATTAAAATGTTTTAGTACGACTTTGGTAAGCTACGAAGCCGCACCACTTGAAGGATTGTCGGCGCATGAAACATACGAGTATTATTATGGTGTGTGTATAAGGTAAGACACATTGTCTGGCGTTTTGTTTCGAAATATTATGCAAAGGTAACTTTTCTTACCTTCTGATACCTGCTGATCTGTATTTGGGATATGCATAAGTCCTGAAAATTTGTGCGAGTCCGCCTTTGTAGTCCGTGCCGACACCATAGTCGCTAAGCTTTTTCTTTTTCTCTATGTTCTTGTTATGGGACATCCATCCTCCGCTGTTGCCATTTCTAATAAAAAGTAATGTAAAGTTCTTACTTACATCTGTCAGTAAACTCGCCATGAAAGCGCTAAAACATACCGGTGTAGTGAGTTTACATTATTCACCCAAGCAACTTTAGTTTATATCTGGCTTGAAGATGATCTGTAAAACGTAAACTATGGAACATTTTGACTTAAGAACCACCATTACATGTTATGTAGACCACAAAGAAGTGTTTTCGATTTAGAAAAATAAAAACAATAAAAAATGACCCCATTAATGCACCCTCAAATCCGGTGCGCCTTTTGTATGAAAAGAGACCTGACTCGACCCGCTCATCGGCAGTGCGCCTTATAATCCGGTGCGCCCTATGGTCCGGAAAATAAGGTATGTCGATTACAAAAAACTCTTATATTTTGTTGCTTCGATTAATCATTCTGTGTGGAGTTTGCATGTCCTCCCCGTGACTGCGTGGGTTCCCTCCGGGTACTCCGGCTTCCTCCCACCTCCAAAGACATGCACCTGGGGATAGGTTGATTGGCAACACTAAATTGACCCTAGTGTGTGAATGTGAGTGTGAATGTTGTCTGTCTATCTGTGTTGGCCCTGCGATGAGGTGGCGACTTGTCCAGGGTGTACCCCGCCTTCCGCCCGATTGTAGCTGAGATAGGCTCCAGCGATCCCCCGCGACGCCGAGGGGAATAAGCGGTAGAAAATGGATGGATGGATTAGTCATTTAATTAAATATATAAAATCCTGACCGCATGCAGTGCCCCAAACTTTAAATATGCAGACCGTTTTTTGCAGAGACGCTGCAATCGAGCTCACATGAGAGCGGTGGCGTGTGGATGCTGTGATTTGTGTGCTGGCAAACAGTGGGGAGTTAAAATCATAATAATTCCACCCGAGTGAAGCTGGCATAGACTCCAGCACCCCCCGCGACCTGAAAGGGACACGGGGTAGAAAATGGATGGATGGATGTATTCATGCAGATGTTAAAAGTGCAATTTCAATGTTGATGATTTGCATTTATTAGAAAAAAAAGAATGGAGGTTATGGCAAGCAGAAAAATTGTTTCAAATATTTTCCCTTAAATACGCATTGAGGCTATAAAGCTTGATTTATCCAATTAATCAAACAAACTAATCGATAGATTACTCGATTACAAAAATGCTGCCATGGCGATAACATGAGTGACGTAAACCATTTCTGGCCATTCATTGGTAAAATAGATTTTCCATTATAAAATGACAAACAAAACATTGCTTAACTTGAAGATGCAGCGTTGTACTTCACATTCTCCAATTTGCAGCGGCCCTCAGTCTCACGTTGGATAAAATTGTGCTTCCTTGTTAGTGTTTTTATTATGATCGACGTGATTTTGGCCATTTAGAATAGTGGACCCGCATCTGCGTGCATGCGTCACTCGTGTACAATCAGAGTGTCACTTGTGTGTGTCATGTAAGTGACAATCAGCTGCTTTGTTTTGTCTCCAGCCCGGCTTTGCTTTTTGTAATCAGAAGGTTGATTAGGCTGCAAGAAAGAGGACCCTTGTCATGGAAGGAGGGAGAGAGAGAGAGAGAGAGAGAGAGAGAGAAAGAGAGAGAGAGAGAGAGAAAGAGAGAGAGAGAGAGAGAGAGAGAGAGAGAGAGAGAGAGAGAGAGAGAGAGAGAGAGGCGACGGGTTGCCGATCGGTTTGCTGTGCTTTTCATCTGCACCGTAAGTCAGTCTTGTTCTCTCACCCCTGCCCATCGTCTCTTATTTGATGACCTCGTCACCCCTTACGCAGCGCAGCGTCCAGACAGTACTTCCTGAGTGACGCTATCAAAAAGGAAAGCGTGCTGGTCGGTCAAAACCCCATCGTGTCTCTTCAAGGTCAGACACAGACGACATGAATCCAAACATACGAGGCTGATAATCTTGACATGTTTTATGTTGCACTTCATCAGATGTTGTGTTTACTTATTGCCTCTTGTGTGTCGTACTACCACACCTTGTTGAGCGCCTTTTCAGATAAATAAAAAGTATGTTAGGACCAAAAACTTTGAATGTGTAAATGTTTTGTGCCAGTTTTTTTTTACCCCCCGTATTCTATTTGTTCATTTTGATGTAATGACTTGAGAAATTTTATATTTATTTCGTTGTATTCAAATCAAATAAAGGCGTCTGCAAGTCTGTTAGCAACATACACTATATCGTCAAAAGTATTTGGCCACCCATCCAAATGATGAGAATCAGGTGTCCTAATCACTTGGCCAGGTGTATAAAATCAAGCACTTAGGCATGAAGACTGTTTCTACAAACATTTGTGAAAGAACAGGCCGCGCTCAGGAGCTCAGTGATTTCCAGCGTGGAACTGTCATAGGATGCCACCTGTGCAGCAAATCCAGTCGTGAAATTCCCTCGCTCCTAAATATTTCAAAGTTATTATCAGAAAATGGAAGAGTTTGGGAACAACAGCCACCAAGTGGTAGGCCACATAAACTGACAGAGAGGGGTCAGCGGATGCTGAAGCGCATAGTGCAAAGACTTTCTGCACAGTCAGTTGCTAGAGAGCTCCAAACTTCATGTGACCTTCCAATTAGCCCACGTACAGTACGCAGAGAGCTTCATGGAATGGGTTTCCATGGCCGAGCAGCTGCATCTAAGACATACATCACCAAGTCCAATGCAAAGCGTGGGATGCAGTGGTGTAAAGCACGTCGCCACTGGACTCTAGAGCAGTGGAGACGCCTTCTCTGGAGTGATGAATCACGCTTTTCCATCTGGCAATCTGATGGACGAGTCTGGGTTTGGAGGTTGCCAGGAGAACAGTACATGTCGGGCTGCATTGTGCCGACTGTGAAATTTGGTGGAGGAGGAATTATGGTGTAGGGTTGTTTTTCAGGAGTTGGGCTTGGCCCCTTAGTTCCAGTAAAAGGAACTTTGAATGATCCAGGATACCAAAACATTTTGGACAATTCCATGCTCCCAACCTTGTGGGAACAGTTTGGAGCGGGCCCCTTCCTCTTCCAACATGACTGTGCACCAGTGCACAAAGCAAGGTCCATAAAGACATGGATGACAGAGTCTGGTGTGGATGAACTTGACTGGCCTGCACAGAGTCCTGACCTGAACCCGATAGAACACCTTTGGGATGAATTAGAACGGAGACTGAGAGCCAGGCCTTCTCGACCAACATCAATGTGTGACCTCACCAATGCGCTTTTGAAAGAATGGTCGGAAATTCCTTTAAACACACTCGGCAACCTTGTGGACAGCCTTCCCAGAAGAGTTGAAGCTGTAATAGCCGCAAAAGGTGGACCGACATCATAATGAACCCTATGGGTTAGGAATGGGATGGCACTTCAAGTTCATATGTGAGTCAAGGCGGGTGGCCAAATATTTTTGGCAATATAGTGCAACTCAACAAGTTACGGCGGACTTTGATGACACTTTCAGGAAATGTCAGAAATAGGGGACAAAACAAATTATACAATTTTGGGGGTTTGGGGGCCGGATCATTTCTACTGCAGTAAAAAGAGGATTCATATATCCATATCCATATCCATTCATCACCTTTTACCTGACACATGAAACGTGACAAATTGAGGAGGTGCACTATCAACTTTAGCCGCCAGAGGGCGGTAGAGTGTTGGATATCTTAAAATATGTGGCATTAAAACCAAAACAAACAGGCTAAAGAACAGCTTCTTCCCCAGGGCCATAACCACCCTGAACGGACTGCCCCATTGTCCCTCATAACTGCCTTCTCTTTGGTACAATAACCCATTCCACCAACGACCCTGTTTTTTTCATGTATATATTCATTTCACCCACTGTACAGGGTCACATTTGTGGGCCACACCTTTTTTTGCACTTCTATATTTTCTATATTTTTATATATTTACACATTGTTTTTCTTGCATGCACACATCGCACCGTATGGAATGGCCTCAATCTCGTTACCGTGCGTAGTGACAATAAAGCTGATTCTGATTCTGAATATTTGTGGCAATTCCAACATTGACCACAGCGTCAGTTGCTATCTCGAGTGGCGCTTTCCATAATTTTTCTATCAGACTGTATTGCAAAATGATTACACTCCCCTCTTCCTCTCACGCGAGATCCATCCAGGAATGGTACCGTATGAATCCCTTCCCTAGTGTACTGTTACCTCACCTGTGTATGCTAGCGGCCTCGCCTCCACCTACAGAGACACAGAGAATGAATGACTGACAAGAGGGTTCACTCTTTTCATTTTGTTCCGCTTTAGAACAAGATAGCAATTAGGCACAAGCAGAGATATTTAAAAAAAAATATATATATTTTTTTAAATATTATTGTTATAATTATTAAGAAATTCACAGCAATGTTATTTATCAACTATTGTACAGGTAGTTATTTTAGTTAAGAGAACCATTATAAACTCAAACTAGTAGAAAAGCATTCCTAATAGTAAACAATCTTTTTACAAAAATCCTAAATCCAGACGTGATCCATATCACCCCCAAAATGACATCGCTTGTTCCCTATTCCATTTCTGACATTTCCTAAAAGTGTCATTGAAGTCTGCCATCATTTTTTGAGCTATGTTGCTAACTAACAAACAGACAGACAAACATGTTTGCATGAGCGGCGTGATGTGCTGCTATGAGTGGCAGAGAGCGACACTCCTCCCACAATGGCTGCACCACCGGACACAACTCAGTGACAGTGATCCGGATCATCCCCCAAAATGTAATCACTTGTTCTTTATCCCAGTTCTGACATATCCTGCATGTTTATTCAAACTCTGGTCATAAACCACATTGAATAAATAACCTCCTGGCAGAGGTAATCAATCAACAACAGACACAAACAGACAATACAAATACTGTACGTGTAAACAAACTGGTCCAGCACCTGCTGCATCCTGCCCTCGATGAAAGCGCTAGGCATCGAGCTAAAAGCCCGAGCTGTCAACTACTCTTGCACAGCCACTTAGGCTGTAATCTGTTTTTTAATGAGTTTGTAAAAGGATTTAGACTGAAGAACATATGTATAAAACTGACAAAGTACACACATTATTTATTTTTTTACTATTGAAGCACACAATACCTCACCAGACAGTCATGTAGCTGCCTTTCATCTCAATAATTACCATTTTACACGGAACAAAATGAGTGAACTAATTTGTAGAACAGTAAACTTGTCTTTAAAATCTTTGCCTGCCTTACTGTGTCTCCCTTCATTAAACATGACGATCATCAATAAACACCTGGACAAGGCTTTGAGTTGTTTTTTAAGGAAACGTCGGATTATTGGCAACATAATGTTTTCAGCGGTTTAATGTTGTGGTTAATTAGGACCAAATAACGTCAAGGGATTACGCAAACATTGTTATTACCTGTCTGACTGTCTGCGGGTCAAAGCAGAGTGGTGTATAAAGAGAGTATGACCAACTCAAAAACAGGCGCCATGACTGCTACCAAGGACCTGTGCGGCTGTGCCCGGATGCATGCAATTGCTGCAAAATAATATGTCTGTATATGGTTCTAAACATACTCCAGCTCATAAACTTACAATAAAACATGCTTTCATTTCGTCCAAGTAGAATTTTGCGGCCATATTTGACGCACTTTGCTGTTAAATTCCTGCCGTGTTTTGTGACCAGAAGTTAAAGTTAAAGTTAAAGTCCCAATGATTGTCACACACACACTAGGTGTGGTGAAATTTGTCCTCTGCATTTGACCCATCCCCTTGATCACCCCCTGGGAGGTGAGGGGAGCAGTGGGCAGCAGCGGTGCTGCGCCCGGGAATCATTTTTGGTGATTTAACCCCCAATTCCAACCCTTGATGCTGAGTGCCAAGCAGGGACGTAATGGGTCCCATTTTTATAGTCTTTGGTATGACTCGGCCGGGGTTTGAACTCACAACCTACCGATCTCAGGGCGGACACTCTAACCACTAGGCCACTGAGTAGGTCGTAGAAGGTACCCTAACACGCACTTAACAATGCAATACATGTATAAAATACACAAAACGACCAAAAAAAATAATTTATTACCCTAATTTTTCCAAAAATCTTCATTAGCTTTGGATCAAAAATCACAGATAAATAATGACTTTTGTGTGAAGTATGTCAACTGTGGTGTCGGCCTCCAATGTATTTGTAATCACTGCATGAATCACTCATTATGTTTCATTACAACTCATTTTTCTTTTTTCCAACATGCTAAGTCAGGGGTGTCAAACTCAAATACAGGGTGGGCCAAAATTTAAAACTGAACAAAGCCGGGGGCCAAGGTTGAACAAATTAACCTTTTTGATAGGGACCCAAACAAGTTTTGCATTAAATATCGAACAAGCAAGGCTTATATAACTTTATAGTGACATGCAAAACCGAGTTTCATATAGTAATAATAATAATTAAAAAATATCAATGGCATATCAAATACAATTTAAATAAAAATTGAATGACTCTTTTCTATTTGCAGCCTTCTGAGGTAAATATCAACATTAACTTTTTCCACAGGCTAATAAATTTGAAAATAAAATAATGAATAAACCAACCATTCAGGACTTTAAACTGCTCAGTTTGCAACACACTGATGTAATCTGATGTGCCCAAGCCAGATACTTGCCATCTTTTCTTGGATGCTAGTTCATTAATGTCGGGGCTCAGGCTTTGAGCTGAGGCATCCCTCATTATCGAACAAAGGTGTTCATCAGTCATTATATCTCGTATTCCACAGTCTTGGGGGCGTGCCTTACAGGCACTGCTTTTAACGTCCTCTACGAGCTGATGTCACGTCCGCTTTTCATCCCTTATAACAACGTGCCCGCCCAGTCACAAGATATGAGCGGCTCCTGTACGCACACACACGGAAATGCAACGCATACTTCATCAACAGCGATACAGTTTACACTGAGAGTGGCCGTATAAGCAACTTTAACATTGTTAGAAATATACGCCACACTGTGAATCCACACTAAACAAGAATGACAAACACATTTTGGGAGAACATCCGCACAGTAACACAACATAAACACAACAGAACAAATACCCAGAACCCTTTGCAGCACTAACTCTTTCGGGACGCTACAATATACACCCCCGCTACCTCCAAACTCCGCCCCCCCTTACACACACATACACACACCTTGTAGTGTCCCGGAAGAGTTAGTGCTGCAAAGGGTTCTGGGTATTTGTTCTGTTGTGTTTATGTACAAATTACGAGATCTACACCTGACATCCACTGTAATGATACCAAGCACAATAGCGTATCTAGTCGATACTATTATGATTACATCGATATTTTTTATCATAACAAAATCTTTTTTCTTTTTTATAAAATTCACATTATGTTTATAAACTCAGGAAATACGTCCCTGGACACATGAGGACTTTGAATATGACCAATGTATGATCTTGTAACTACTTGGTATCGGATCAATACCTAAATTTGTGGTATCATCCAAAACTAATGTAAAGTATCCAAACAACAGAAGAATAAGTGATTACTACATTTTAACATAAAAATATAAGAAACATTTGTTTAATGTACCATAAGATTTTTTGTTAAAATAAAGCCAATAATGCAATTTTTTTGTGGTCCCCCTTATTCAGAAAAGTACCAAAAAGTATCGAAATACATGATAGTACCGGTACCGGTACTAAAATATTGATTTCGGGACAACACTAGTCCTGACGTTGAGCAACTCAAATACAACATTGAAACAACATGCGTTTTGACGTTTATTCAATGTCAGGTTATGACGTTGATTTGACCTTTGAAATGTGGTCATTTCCCAGCCAACAACATGGATCCAACATTGTCTCAATTTACAAATACAACTATTTTGCAACGTTGTTTCGAAGTCAGTTTTAAAGGACATGTATGTATAATCCACGTTGTATCAATGTCTTGGGCCTGCTGGAATTTTAATGTTCACCTCATTATTTAATAACTCCAAAGTCTAACCTATCTTATCCCTAATAAACTTTGACGCTATCTTGATAAACTACACTAATGAAGTATTACTGACATAAAAATGAGCAGTGCCGGAATTGTTTGAAGACACACAGTCACGCAATATGGATTATGTCAGGCAAATACTGTACTGTTCATCCATCCATGATACAAATAATTAAAAAACACAAATATAAATATCCATTTTCTACCGCTTGTCCCATTTGGGGTTGCGGGGGGTCCTGGAGCCTATCTCAGAAACAGAAAACATAATTTATTCCATCAATGATTAATTATATGTGTTGGAAAATCAAAATATTTGATGCATTGTGTTGCTGTGGCAGCTTTTCTGAATAAGGCATCAATTCCAATAGTTTATTATATAATGCACCAAATTGTTACATTTTATTACAAAAAAAAAAGCACAGCACCCACATTTCATAAAAACTTTTACAATATGTAACAAGTTATCCTGAAATGCTTCAAAGTTTATTCATAATGGGGTGAAAATGTACTACATTATTACTGCGTGACACAATGCATTGTTACACACCTGCGGTCTACTGCTGTGTCCACAAAGGTGCTAAACGTATCATTGCTGAGAGTTATGATTTCGACATGCTGAATTGTACAAGTGTAAATGTGGTGCACCTTGTCAAACTAATCTATTATGATTATTTCACCTACTTAACAGTAATGACCTTTTTCATGCGGCAAAGCAAGCATATAAAATCTCTATTTACTGGCTTCTTTTTCAGCATTTAAGGTATGTTGTTTGTCCCAGAAGGAGGTCACGATGGCAAATTGACTCGCTTAAGCTCATGCCTGAAACAAGATGGATGAAATTAGAAAGATTCCAAACTGCAGGCTCTGAGAATAAAACGCCAGAGCCAGCACAGCTGTTGAGTACAGGCCGAAAGTTTGGACACACTTTCTCCTCATTCAATGCGTTTTCTTTATTTTCATGACTACCGTATTTTCCGCACTATTAGCCGCACCTAAAAAACACAAATTTACTCAAAAGCTGACAGTGCGGCTTTTAACCCGGTGCGCTTTATATATGGATAAATATTACGATTCATTTTCATAAAGTTTCGATCTCGCAACTTCGGTAAACAGCCGCCATCTTTTTTCCCGGTAGAACAGGAAGCGCTTCTTCTTCTACGCAAGCAACCGCCAAGGTAAGCACCCGCCCCCATAGAACAGGAAGCGCTTCTTCTTCTACTGTAAGCAACCACCCGCCCGCGTAGAAGAAGAAAAAGCGCGCGGATATCACCGTACGTTTCATTTCCTTTGTGTGTTTACATCTGTAAAGACCACAAAATGGCTCCTACTAAGCGTCAGGGATCCGGTTCATGAAAAGACGCAATCTCTCCATCCACACACGGATTACTATTTCACAGCAACTGATATTCCTGTGAAACGCACTGTGGATACAACGGGAGCACGTACGGTGAATATTCGCACCACAGGGAATGAGAAGTCATCCTTCACTGTGGTTCTAGCTTGCCATGCTAATGGCCAGAAACTTCCACCCATGGTGATATTCAAAAGGAAGACCTTGCCAAAAGAGACCTTTCCAGCCGGCGTCATCATAAAAAGCTAACTCGAAGGGATGGATGAAGAAAAGATGAGCGAGTGGTTAAGGTAAGTTTAAGTTTACGCGAAGAGGCCCGGGTGGCTTTTTTCACGCAGCTCTGTCCATGTTGATATACGTATGTTTGTGATTGCACATTTGCGTACATTTTGGGAGTGAACAGAGTTGTTAGAACGCTGGTTTTTAATATATTATTAAAGTTTGACTGACCTATCTGACTGTTTTTTTGACATTCCTTTAGCGCAGTTAGATGCGGCTTACAACACCGGGCGGCTTATAGGTGGACAAAGTTTTGAAATATGCCGTTCATTGAAGGCGCGGCTTTTAACCCAGGGCGCCTTATGGTGCGGAAAATACGGTATTTACATTGTAGATTGTCAGTGAAGGCATCGAAGGCATCAAAACTATGAATGAACACATGTGGAGTTATGTACTTCACAACAAATATGAAATAACTGAAAACATGTTTTATATTCTAGATTCTTCCAAACAGCCACCCTTTGCTCTGATTACTGCTTTGCACACTCTTGGCATTCTCTCGATGAGCTTCAAGCACACCTGTGAAGTGAAAACCATTACAGGTGACTACCTCTTGAAGCTCATCGAGAAAATGCCAAAAGTGTGCGAAAAAGTAATCAGAGCAAAGGGTGGCTATTTTAAAGAAACTAGAATATAAAACATGTTTTCAGTTATTTCACCTTTTTTTGTTAAGTACATAACTCCACATGTGTTCATTCATAGTTTTGATGCCTTCAGTGACAATCTACAATGTATTTATAGTATATATATTATAGTATATATATATACTGCGTGGCGCAGTGGAAGAGTGGCCGTGCGCGACCCGAGGGTCCCTGGTTCAATCCCCACCTAGAACCAACCTCGTCATGTCCGTTGTGTCCTGAGCAAGACACTTCACCCTTGCTCCTGATGGGTGCTGGTTAGCGCCTTGCATGGCAGCTCCCTCCATCAGTGTGTGAATGTGTGTGTGAATGGGTAAATGTGGAAGTAGTGTCAAAGCGCTTTGAGTACCTTGAAGGTAGAAAAGCGCTATACAAGTACAACCCATTTATCATTTACCATTTATATACGTATAAATAGTCATGAAAATAAAGAAAGCGCATTGAATGAGAAGGTGTGTCCAAACTTTTGGCCTGTACTGTATATACCGTATTTTTCGGAGTATAAGTCGCACCGGAGTATAAGTCGCACCTGCCGAAAATGCATAATAAAGAAGGAAAAAAACATATATAAGTCGCACTGGAGCCCGGCCAAACTATGAAAAAAACTGCGACTTATAGTCCGAAAAATACGGTGTATGTGTGTTTAGGTGCTATAGTATCAGCTAGCGATTAGCGTGTTAGTGTTCAGCTAGCGATTGGCGCGTTAGTCGTTAGCTAGCGATTAGCAAACTAGTTGTCAGCTAGCCGTTAGTACACTAGTTGCCAGCTAGCTATTAGCGTGCTAATTGCCAGCTAGCAATTAGCAGCACGATAATGTTATTATTTGAACATTGTTAGTATTGTACAATAACAAGGTACCTTTAGAAACCGGTTAATGTAACATACAATCAAAATTTCAATCAAGATATAAAAGTAGGGCGTTCTTGTTCCTTCTCTCCATCAGTTCAGGGGTCCCTGGTGTCATGTTTTGGTCGCGTCGTCGCGATGAGTGTTGTGGTTCCAGGAGGAGAAAGAACATGCAGGTAAGAATTGTATATTATTGCATGGACTCAGCAAACAAAATAAAAAATAACATATTAATGTGAAGCTATCAAGAACGCAAACTGTTGCGAACAAAGGACCTGCAATGAAGGCAGGGTGGCATTCGCATTTATCCATCCATCCATTTTCTACCGCTTATTCCCTTTGGGGTCACGGGGGGCGCTGGAGCCTATCTCAGCTACAATCGGGCGGAAGGCGGGGTACACCCTGGACAAGTCGCCCCCTCATCGCAGGGCCAACACAGATAGACAGACAACATTCACACTCACATCCACACACTAGGGCCAATTTAGTGTTGCCAATCAACTTATCCCCAGGTGCATGTCTTTGGAGGTGGGAGGAAGCCGGAGTACCCGGAGGGAACCCACGCAGTCACGGGGAGAACATGCAAACTCCACACAGAAAGATCCCAAGCCCGGGATTGAACCCAAGACTACTCAGGACCTTCGTATTGTGAGGCAGATGCATTAACCCCTCTTCCACCGTGAAGCCCCATTCGCATTTAAAGCTCTCTTATTAGTGATCAGGAGCATGAGAGTCTCCTAATCACCAATCAGAGGCAGGTGACAATAATCAGCGTTCCATGGTAACCAAAGGAATACAATGAAGGTAGCGCAAAAATAGAACCTCAAACACAGGAAAACCATAACAAAGGCAAACAGGGGTACAGGTCATGACACCTTGGCCTGCAAAATGTTGAAGACCCCTGTACTAATATATAAACCGAATAAAAATTAACAGAAATCTCTAAGCGCCATGTTGCAATAGTCAAAGCATATTCCCGCTCCTGTAGATTTGATAAGCTCATATAAATAGTATTCACACATGATTTTATTAAAGCAAACTGCAGGCTCCTCCGAGCAAAACCATGTCGTTATTCAATCTGCAACATGTTACAAACTCATCTAAAAGAGTCATTTCATGCACGTTTGTCATTTTCCTTGCTTTCTTCCGTGCTGTTGAAGCTCACCCACAAGTCCTATGGAAGGCAGAAAATCTGCCATTTTCGAGCACGAGTGCAAGAGTACGGTACCGAAAAAAACAAAAAACACCCCCATCTCCTTCAAACTGCAGCGCGGCATCCTCCACAATTAACGCCGTGATAGGATCCGCCTTAATGAGACGACTTGGCAGCAACACATGCTAATGATAATTGTAATAACTGCAATCATTGCTGCGTTGCTCTTCCCTCTCATTTACATTCTCTGTTTGCCTTCTCTTGCTATGCTCGCTGTATTTATTCCCGTCTCCCTAACCGTCTTCTATTCCTCTTCCTGTTCATTTATTATGACTTCCCTCGACACAAACTAGCAGACAGGCAGGCGACAAATCAACATCTCTTTAACGTTAGCACCACTTAACTTCTATTGTGCTTATTCTGCAGCTTGTTTGCTGCTGGGAGATGGATGCGGGGCGCGATAAAGCGATACGGCGTCGCGGCGCGCGCGCTGGCTGCTCGTGACAGCGACTTAAATCAGCGTTATTGCGCCTCGCTCGCCCTGGTCTTTATGAAATACCGCTGTCAAGTTGCTGTAACTCAGCCAGATTTCCTTTGAGGGCCGACAATGCGCTTGGTCATGGAGGAAATCACTGTTTGTTAACTGCTTGTTAGTCGTAAATAAAAGGCCAACGCAAGTAATGCATTGTTAATTGTGCAAGGATGTCGTGTTCATCAGTTTTGTACAGCAGTCAGGTTTGAACATCATAAAGAAAAGACACTTTTTTACTGAGTGCAGCAACTCACAGTGCTTCTTGTCTCTCACCCTTGTCAGGTAAGGCTATAGTGTGAGAATGGATAGACGGATGCAGACTTACAGTAGATTTAACGCAAGTGTCTGTTTCACATAGAGTTTATGCCTAATGCAAACATACAGTGTGTCTGTCCATTCACATACACACCTATCGCAAATATATGCCTTCCCATCTCATACACATCTGATGGAGGCATTTGCTTGTGCATTCACGTACACACCTAATGCAAACATGTGTCTGTACATTAACACAGTGTTTTTCAACCACTGTGCCGCGACACACTAGTCTGGTGTGCCGTGGGAGATGATGTCATTTCACCTATTTGGGTGAAAAATATTTTTGGCAAACCAGTAATTATAATCCGCAAATGTGCCGTTGTTGAGTGTCGGTGCTGTCTAGAGATCGTCAGAGTAACCGAGTTTTGATTGATTGATTGAGAAGTTTATTGACATCTTAAAGAATTGAATCCATGTAATGCTTTAAAAAGGCAAATGGATGGCCCAAAAAGCCAAAAGGCTTGTTTCCATTGTGGTCCATTAAATATTCATCACATTTGATACATTCAATAATAAAAAGATATATAACCTGTAAGATGTATATAAAAAATTACGACAAAAAAAATGGTTTTGTCCATTTACATACACACTTAATGCAAACATGTATTCCTATTCACATACACCTAATGCAAACATGTGTCTGTCCATTCACTTGCACAAAAACGTAAACATCCCTTTCTACTCACATAAACATATACCATGTCTGTCCATTTACACACGCAGACTGTAAACACATCTGTTCATTCTCATACACATACTTATACAAACATGTCATTCCATTCACATACACACCAATTGCAAACATCTCTGTCCCTTCACATACACTTAAAGCAAACATTTGTCTGCCCATTCACATGCACACCTGATGCAAACGTCATTTCCTTCACATACACCTAATGCAAACATGTCTGTCCCTTTACATACAAACAATGCAAACCTCCCTGTCCATCTATGTACACCTAATGCAAACATTGATCTTTTCATTCACATACACACCTACTACAAATATATCTGTTCATTCACATAAGCACAATGTAAACATGTCTGTCCATTCACATACACATGCACATTGCAAGCATACCTAATGTGAACATTTCTCTGTCCATTTAAATGTTCACCTAATGCAAACATGTCTGTCCATTCACATACACACAATGTAAACATCCCTGTTCATTCGTACACACATCTAATGCAAATGCAAACATTTGTGTGTCCATTTACTTACACACTTAATGCAAACACGTCCACCCATTTACATACACACAATGCAAACATCTCTGTCCATTCACATACACATAATGCAAACTTTTGTCTGTCCATTCACTTACACATTCTAACCCAATGCAAAAATATGCCTGTCTATTTTATACACACCTAATTCAAACATTTTTTTTAATCTATTCTCACACACCTTAGACAAACATTTGTTTTGAATGTGTAAGTGAATGGACACTTAATGCAAACATGTCTTCCTATTCACATACACCTAATGCAAACATTTGTCTGTCCTTTCACTTGCACAAAAATGTAAACATCCCTTTCCACTCACATAAACATATACCATGTCTGTCCTTTTACACACGCAGACTGTAAACACATCTGTTCATTCTCATACACATACTTATACAAACATGTCATTCCATTCACATACACACCAATTGCAAACATCTCTGTCCCTTCACATACACTTAAAGCAAACGTTTGTCTGTCCATTCACATGCACACCTGATGCAAACGTCATTTCCTTCACATACACCTAATGCAAACATGTCTGTCCCTTTACATACATACAGTACAAACAATGCAAACCTCCCTGTCCATCTACGTACACCTATTGCAAACATTGGTCTTTTCATTCACATACACACCTACTACAAATATATCTGTTCATTCACATAAGCACAATGTAAACATGTCTGTCCATTCACAAACACATGCACATTGCAAGCATACCTAATGTGAACATTTCTCTGTCCATTTAAATGTTCACCTAATGCAAACATGTCTGTCCATTCACATACACACAATGTAAACATCTTTGTTCATTCGTACACACATCTAATGCAAATGCAAACATTTGTGTGTCCATTTACTTACACACTTAATGCAAACACGTCCGCCCATTTACATACACACAATGCAAACATCTCTGTCCATTCACATACACGTAATGCAAACATTTGTCTGTCCATTCACTTACACATTCAAACCCAATGCAAATATATGCCTGTCTATTTTATACACACCTAATTCAAACATTTTTTAAAATCTATTCTCACACACCTGAGACAAAAATTTGTTTTGAATGTGTAAGTGAATGGACATTTAATGCAAACATGTCTTCCTATTCACATACACCTAATGCAAACATTTGTCTGTCCATTCACTTGCACAAAAATGTAAACATCCCTTTCCACTCACATAAACATATACCATGTCTGTCCATTTGCACACGCAGACTGTAAACACATCTGTTCATTCTCATACACATACTTATACAAACATGTGATTCCATTCACATACACACCAATTGCAAACATCTCTGTCCCTTCACATACACTTAAAGCAAACATTTGTCTGTCCATTCACATGCACACCTGATGCAAACGTCATTTCATTCACATACACCTAATGCAAACATGTCTGTCCCTTTACATACAAACAATGCAAACCTCCCTGTCCATCTACGTACACCTATTGCAAACATTGGTCTTTTCATTCACATACACACCTACTACAAATATATCTGTTCATTCACATAAGCACAATGTAAACATGTCTGTCCATTCACAAACACATGCACATTGCAAGCATACCTAATGTGAACATTTCTCTGTCCATTTAAATGTTCACCTAATGCAAACATGTCTGTCCATTCACATACACACAATGTAAACATCTTTGTTCATTCGTACACACATCTATTGCAAATGCAAACATTTGTGTGTCCATTTACTTACACACTTAATGCAAACACATCCGCCCATTTACATACACACAATGCAAACATCTCTGTCCATTCACATACACGTAATGCAAACATTTGTCTGTCCATTCACTTACACATTCAAACCCAATGCAAATATATGCCTGTCTATTTTATACACACCTAATTCAAACATTTGTTTTAATCTATTCTCACACACCTTAGACAAAAATTTGTTTTGAATGTTTAAGTGAATGGACACTTAATGCAAACATGTCTTCCTATTCACATACACCTAATGCAAACATTTGTCTGTCCATTCACTTGCACAAAAACGTAAACATCCATTTCCACTCACATAAACATATACCATGTCTGTCCATTTGCACACGCAGACTGTAAACACATCTGTTCATTCTCATACACATACTTATACAAACATGTCATTCCATTCACATACACACCTAATGCAAACATGTCTGTCCCTTTACATACAAACAATGCAAACCTCCCTGTCCATCTCTGTACACCTAATGCAAACATTGGTCTTTTCATTCACATACACACCTACTACAAATATATCTGTTCATTCACATAAGCACAATGTAAACATGTCTGTCCATTCACATAAGCACAATGTAAACATGTCTGTCCATTCACATACACATGCACATTGCAAGCATACCTAATGTGAACATTTCTCTGTCCATTTAAATGTTCACCTAATGCAAACATGTCTGTCCATTCACATACACACAATGAAAACATCTCTGTTCATTCGTACACACATCTAATGCAAATGAAAACATTTGTGTGTCCATTTACTTACACACTTAATGCAAACACGTCCGCCCATTTATATACACACAATGCAAACATCTCTGTCCATTCACATACACATAATGCAAACTTTTGTCTGTCCATTCACTTACACATTCTAACCCAATGCAAATATATGCCTGTCTATTTTATACACACCTAATTCAAACATTTTTTTAAATCTATTCTCACACACCTTAGACAAAAATTTGTTTTGAATGTGTAAGTGAATGGACACTTAATGCAAACATGTCTTCCTATTCACATACACCTAATGCAAACAATTGTCTGTCCATTCACTTGCACAGAAATGTAAACATCCCTTTCCACTCACATAAACACCTAATTCAAACATACACCATTTCTGTCCACAGACTGTAAACAAATATGTTCATTCTCATACACGTACACACCTTATGCAAACATGTCTGTCCATTCACATGACGTAAAATTTTATTCTCAAACACCCCTAATAGAATACAACCGTTTTATTGTGGAACAACAAAACATGCTGACTACAAAGGCTCTGTCAGTGTGCATGTCTAATATAAATACAAATACAAGTAAAAAACAAGAATCTGGCAAGGATACCAACATGTAAATACAAACATTTGTTTGTCCATTTACAAAACAACATGTAAACACCTCTGTCCATTGACATACAAGACTTGTCGACACGCCTGTTGTCCTCATTTTTATCAGGACTCCTGCTCTTCAGGCTCTCGGCATGTGACTCGACTGGTACTCTGCAGCCTTCCTCCAGGAGGCAGACAAAGACAAACAACTTCTTCTCCCAAGTAATGGAATCATCCAGTCTCTCTCACCAGTCGCGACCCCTCGCTCACTCGCTCTCCTCTCTCTCCCAGTTGCCAGATACTGTCTCTCGCTCACTCTTTTTCCTCAAGTCATCGACCACCGACTGCACCGAGTTGTCGTCCTCGCCACTCTTGTCGCCCCACTTATCTCCTTCTCCCTTCCTCCCTTGAACCTCTCCATCACTGTCAGCCCCTCCGCTCTACTTGGCTGGACGGCGGCCATCAACACCACACACACACACACACACACACGCACACACGCACACACACACACACACACACACACACACACACACACACACACACACACACACACACACACACACACACACACACACACACACACACACACACACGCATGCAAGAGCACGCAAACCTTTCTCTCGTATTCACACACACGCACAAAGATCATTCCTCTCTTTCTGTTGCAGCCACTGGGCCTCTCTCTCACTCACAATATGCCCATCGCCGTGTCTCTCTGTCAATGTTGTGGAACGACTCAACTCACTTTGGGGTGCCAAAACTCATCCATCACTGCAGTTGGAGACCTGACTCGACAGTGCCTTTCCAGCGTGTTTGCAGAAGTACATATTTGGGGGTGTTTTCAATCATTTCTGGTTCATACATGGTGTCATGTTTTTAATGAAGACGACACACTGTCATAGATATACAAAGCCATGGCCAAGCGCCATCATGTCACATTGACTACGCTTCCATGCACTAAATTAGTATTATTTTTGAAATTGTTTGTTTTTTGTGTTTTCACACCTACATGTGAAGTCCCAGTGTCCATGCATTCTCTCTAATACCACTATTAGTAATACGCTGTGTGCCTCCCGTACACTGGGGGCACTTAATGATAGGTGTGAATGATTGATGGGTTCTACATGTAAAGCGACTTTGGGTACTTAGAAAAGCGCTATATAAATCCCAGGTTTTATTATTATTAATTTCTTTTAGCGCGGATATATTTGTTGCTTTTCCGGGTGACCTGCAGTAGGAAGGGGATTCATATGGCACAGTTTGTAGTTTCCATGACACATGAAACGTGACAAATTAAAGAGGTGCATTACCCACTTTAGCCGCCAGATGGCAGTACAGTGTTGAACATCTTCAAATTTGTTTTGTGACAATTTCAACTTTGACCACAGCGTCAGTTGTGGTCACTTTTTACGTCGGATGAAAAGAGCACAGCTCCCTCCCCCCATTCTCAGCACATTCTACAGAGGCACTATAGAGAGCCTACTGACCAACTCCATCGCTGTCTGGACTGGAGCCTGCAGTACATCAGACTGGAAGTCAGTAGAAGCATTTAAGTCCCATCTTAAAACTCATTTGTATATTCTAGCCTTTAAATAGCCCCCCTTTTTTAGACCAGTTGATCTGCCGTTTCTTTTCCTTTCTCCTCTGCTCCCCCCTCTCCCTTGTGGAGAGGGAGACACACAGGTCCGGTGGCCATGGATGAAGTGCTGGCTGTCCAGAGTCGGGACCCGGGGTGGATCGCTCGCCTGTGCATCGGTTGGGAACATCTCTGCGCTGCTGACCCGTCTCTGCTCGGGATGGTTTCCTGCTGGCCCCACTATGGACTGGACTCTCACTATTATGTTGGATTCACTATGGACTGGACTCTCACAATATTATGTCAGACCCACTCGACATCCATTGCATTCGGTCTCCCCAGGGGGGGGGGGTTACCCACATATGCGGTCCTCTCCAAGGTTTCTCATAGTCCCACTGGGGTGAGTTTTTCCTTGCCCTTATGTGGGCTCTGTACCGAGGATGTCGTTGTGGCTTGTGCAGCCCTTTGAGACACTTGTGATTTAGGGCTATATAAATAAACATTGATTGATTGATTGATTGATTGATTGAAGTCTCTGCAGAGAGTGGTGAGGACGGCGGAAAAGATCATCAGGACTCCTCTTCCTCCTATCCGGGAGATTGCATAAAGCTGCTACCTGACCAGGGCTCAGGAAATCTGTAGAGACTCCTCCCACGCCCACCAAGGACTGTTTTCGCTGCTGGACTCTGGAAAGAGGTTCCGCAGCCTCCGTAGCAGAACCTCCAGTTTCTGTAACAGCTTCTTCCCTCAGGCCATAAGACTCTTAAACGCATCATAATAATCCCCTCAATTCCCCCCCAAAATGGATTAACTCATTGGACTATAAAGACAATATAACATACATCCGTAAACGTGGATGCATATGCAAAAGTGCAATATATTTATCTGTAAAGTAAATCTATTTATAGCTGCACTTTATTGCTCTTTTATCCTGCACAACAACGAGCTAATGCAACAAAATGTTGTTCTTATCTGTACTGTAAAGTTCAAATTTGAATGACAATAAAGGAAGTCTAAGTCTAAGTCTAAATTGGTATTTCGAGTGGCACTTTCCATCATTTTCCGCAGACTGCTTTGCAAAATGATTAATCCCCCTCTTCGTCTCACGCGAGAACCGCCCAGCAATGGGGCCATATGAATCTCTTCCCTACTGTGACGTCACACCAAAACAAGGCATCTTTGCGGCTTCTACCATGTCACTCTTTATGATCGCAGAAATGGACGAGCAAACAGCCCAGTCCTTGTCGTACCTGATGTCCATTGCAATATTGGCACAGAATAGAAATATTACGTCTCTAATGGCTACGCCGATGTTGAATAGCAGACAACATCGAGAAATTATCTAACAAACACGACACTTGTTCTGCCCTCACTATATGTTTTGAGGTTATACAGCTTGGCAGACAGCTAACAATCCAAGACGTTCCAATAAAGTTCCAAAGCAGATGAATCCATTTAGGCTCTTTATTGTTGTTGATCTTGCTTTGTCTTGCACTTTACTTTACTTTTCTCTTGCACTTTACTTGTAAAATTGAAATACCGTATTTTTCGGACTATAAGCCGCAGTTTTTTTCATAGTTTGGTCGGGCTCCAGTGCGATTTATATATGTTTTTTTCCTTCTTTATTATGCATTTTCGGCAGGTGGGACTTACTGTATACTCTGGTGCGACTTATACTCCAAAAAATACGGTACACACAATGACAAATGTCTAAGGTATGTTCAAATAACTTACTGAAATGCAATACACAAAATACGTAAATATTAGCTTTACACAAATATACAATACTATCATCAAACAAATACTTCTGAATGTTGAAACTATTTTGATGGTGGTCCAACAAGTCCTCAAAACATCCATTAAAACAGTGCACAAAAATTGTTTTTCCATAAACATCTTACTATCAAATTGAACCCCTTTCCACCTTAATATTGAAGTATATAAACAAGTTAAACAGTTTACTTACAGGCTTATCTTTTCCGAGGCTTGTGAGAGCTAACGCAACTTGTCTGCTTCTCAATTGTCTCATATATTGACTTCCTGAAATAGTCAACCCGGAAGTGCCTAAACAAATCAAGCATAGTAATTTCCTATCGCCACAAGGTGTCAGTAAGAATCTACAATCAAATGGGCATAACAACACTAGAAGGTCCCAAAGTTGCCGGATGTGGGTCCGAAGCAAAGACTGGTGGGAGAGAGTTGTTTTGAAGAACTTTTTGGACAAGGACTGGAAAGAAAACTTTCAAATGTCTCGGAATTCAGTCACTGCTTTTCTGTCGTCTGCATGAGATGAGCGTGCTAGCCACCGAACTAAAAGCCCGGGTTGTCAACACGATAGCCCGATAGGAGTGAGGTTCACCAACGTACACATGGTGCACACTGGCATAGGTGGATTAATGAACGGGCCTACCGGGCCTAGGCCCAGGGGGCCAGAGGCCCCAAGGGGCCTGGCCAACTTGGCCCCGCGGCCGCGACGCATGCAAAACTACTTTTGCAAAAATAATAATCTTAGGCCCCAAGGGGCCAGGCCAACTTGGCCCCGCGGCCATGATCCATAGAGGGTCAGAGGCCCCAAGGGGCCAGGTCAACTTGGCCCCGCGGCCGCGACCCACAGAGGGCCAGAGGCCCCAAGGGGCCAGGCCAACATGGCCCCGCGGCCATGATCCATAGACGGTCAGAGGCCCCAAGGGGCCAGGTCAACTTGGCCCCACGGCCACGACCCACAGAGGGTCATAGGCCCCAAAGGGCCAGGCCAACTTGGCCCCGCGGCTGCGACCCACAGAAGGCCAGAGGCCCCAAGGGGCCAGGTCAACTTGGCCCCGCGGCCACGATCCATAGAGGGTAAGAGGCCCCAACGGGCCAGGTCAACTTGGCCCCGCGGCCGCGACCCACAGAGGGCCTGAGGCCCCAAGGGGTCAGGCCAACTTGGCCCCGCGGCCACGATCCATAGAGGGCCAGAGGCCCCAAGGGGTCATGCCAACTTGGCCCAGATCCATAGAGGGTCAGAGGCCCCAAGGGGCCAGGCCAACTTGGCCCCGCGGCCACGATCCACAGAGGGCCAGAGGCTCTCAATCATTATTATCAAAGCTAATTCTCAAATTGTATCACACAACCTCACTCACATATTCTTTATCAATTATTAAAGGTTGTTTCTGAATTTTGATCACAGAACTTAATGCAAATATTCTTGATTGATTGGCAAAGCTCATTCTCAAATTTTGATTACACAACCTTACTCTGACAAATTATCATTATCAAAAAGCTCTATCTCGAATTTGGATCACAGAATCTCACTCAAGTATTCTTAGCTGTGCCCCTCCCCCATCGAGTCTTTCATAAACCGGTCTGTTCTTTTAGAATCTCCTCATTTGGTACTTTGAACTCGTGAGTGACTGCTCAAAATTTGGTATCCTTTCCCTCAGTTCAGACTCAGAGATCATTTGAAATCATTCCACAAGAAGTTTAACGCGCACACACACACGACACACACACACTTGAGTTGAGCATTACTTGGAAATTCTTATATTTTCCATTTTGCCGTTATTATCAGCATCTTCCCATTTTGTCCTTTTCTTTCAAAAAAGTTTACAGTCTGACATTTGTCACTGCTGTCAGTTAATAACTTTTTGGTCTTTGACCCATTTTGTCATTTTCTCGATTCGATCGTCACTGACCACTCTCTCCTGTCTGGCAGACATCGTTGCTGCCATCATAGCCAGCAAGCTGCCTGCAGATAGCAACATTTTGGTGTCCTTTGTGAAAATATTTAGAAAGTAGACAAAAGTACACAAAGTTGTACAACTATTATCTTTATGATCTTTTTGTTTGTTTGTTTGTTTCTCTGTTACTGTGTGTGGCCAATTAAGCGACTTTTGGCCATAGCTGGCTGGTGACATTTAGCGACTTTCTGGTTGTTGTTAAAATTAATAATAGCAACAGTTCTCTTCATCTTAATACAATTTATTGTGTCTGTCTCTCCACATTTTGCCATTAGGTACTTTGAGCTCTTGTTGGTCAGTCACTCTAAGGTACATTGTTGCTGCCATCATAGCTAGCAAGCTGCCTGCAGATAGCGACATTTTGGTGTCCTTTGAGAAATATTAAGAAAGAAGACAAAAGTACAAGACATTGTACGATTACTATCTTTTTAAAAATTATTTGTTTCACTGTCAGTGTGATTGAGCGACTTTACCGCTAGATTTCGCGTCTTTTGGCCATACCTGGCTAGCGACTGAAAACATCATTTAGCGACTTTTTGGTTGTGAAGATAAGTGGTAAAAGCAGATCTGCCTGTTGGTCTTCCCACATTTTGCCATTTTGTACTTTGCACTCTTGTTGGTCACTCCAAGGCATTTGTCCCTGCCTTCAGCTAGTCACTTGGCTCTTTTGGAATTTATTTCACTGTAATTGGCTCTCTCTTTCTCCTCAGTACAAATCAGTCTGTTCCCTTGCCATTCATCACTGACCACTCCGCTCTCCTGTCTGTCAGACATTGTTGCTGCATGCAGATAGCTTGGGGTCCTTAGTGAAAATATCAGAAGAGAAAAGTACACAATTATCTTAATCATCTTTTTTTATTCACTGTCAGTCCTTCAGTGAGTCCCAGTGTGTTGGCGATTAAGCAACGTTGGCATTCGATTTAGAGACTTTTGGCCATACATGACTGGCGACTCAAAACGTCATCTAGTGACTTTCGCTGTCTGAGTTTAGCATTGATTGGAAATCTGTTATCAGTTCTTATAGAAATCAGCTGATTTCTGCTTTTGACTGTTAATGCTAGATTGATAGTTTTGAAAATTGCATCACTCACACACACACACACACACACACACACACACACACACACACACACACACACACACACACGTACACACACACACACACGCACACACACACACACACACACACACACCCAAACACACACACACACACACACACACACACACACACACACACACACACACACACACACACACACACACACACACACACACACACACACACACACACACACACACATAGTTGGTTAAGCTGTTGTGATAGGCAAAGAGCCAATGTGCACAGAAAGAAGGGAAATATGGATCATAAACGTCTAAGTGGAGGAGCTAGAAAAAAAATTCAGCAAGAAAAGAAAAAAAAGGAATCAGTTTTACTTGAGAGTGTTCCAAATATCTCCAGCTTATTCAGTACAAAGACATCTGCTGAAAGCAATTCTATAAATGCTACTGCAAATTCAGCTCAGGTTAGCAATGCACCTGAGCTAGCATGTAGCTCCCAAGATCCTGAGACCACTACAAGTGTACGCACTGAACCAAATGCTTCGGATGCTAATGATTCAACCAACTCAGCAGTAGCCAGTTGCTCGGATGAATGTGAGGTCACTGCATAGAAAATGAGTTGAATCTTTCTTCAACACCATCTACAGTGACAACTCTACCTAGTGATCCCGCTAAATGGGCTGATACCCTCACTGAGTCAATGAAGGAAGTTCTTATTCAAAGAGGTGCAAAATCATTTCACAACCGTCACAGCCATTATCCAGCTTCTGTGAGGAACTGTGGGCTAGGAGGCAAAACCCGATGCCTAAACAATGAACATTTTACTTCACACCTGCCCAATGGACAACGAGTACAAAGAGAGTGGATGATGTACTCTCCCTCTACTGGTAATGTTTACTGCTTTGCATGCAAACTGTTTTCCCCAAAAACGCATTCTTTTGTGACAGGCTATTGTGATTGGAAACACTCAGAAAAATTTGGTGAACATGAGCGAAGTGCTGAGCACATAACCTGCATGCAAGCAGTCTTGAACCGCGCCACAGGTGCCACAGTTGATGCAGACCTGTTCAAACAGTTTCAGGCAGAGAGCAGCTATTGGAGGCAGGTGTTACAAAGAGTTGTTGCAGTCATTAAATTCCTTGCAGAAAGGGGCCTTGCATTTAGGGGTAAAAATGAATCGTTAGGGTCTCCTCTCAATGGGAACTACCTTGGTATTCTGGAGGTCCTGGCTGAATTTGATCCCTTTCTAAAGGATCACATCAGAAAGTTTGGGCAGATGGGTCGAGGTAATACCTCATATCTGTCCTCCACCATTTGTGAGGAATTCATTGAATTGATGGGTGCAAAAACCAAACAGGCTATAGCAGATGAACTGCAAGCAAGCAAATACTACTCTATCATTGTGGATTCAACCCCAGATTTATCTCATGTGGACCAATTGACATTCATATTCCATTTTGTTAGCAAAGAGGGCAGTGTTGTTGAACGCTTTGTGGGTTTTGAGCCCATTACTAGCCATACAGGTGAAAGTTTGGCTAACTGTGTCATGTCTGTGTTGGAAAATCTAGGGTTAGAGCTGTCAAATTGCAGGGGGCAGGCTTATGATAGTGCCAGCAACATGTCAGGGAGGTATAATGGGTTGCAGGCTCACTTAAAGAAAAGCAACCCATTAATACACTATATTCCATGTGCAGCTCACTCTTTGAATTTGGTGGGAGTCAACAGCATTGACAGATGTGGAAATGAAGTCTCTAAGTATTTTGACTTGATTCAGTCTATTTACAACTTAACAACTGCATCCACACACCGATGGGACAGGGTATTTGGCAATTCCAACATATATCTCACACTTAAAGCTTTATCCAACACGCGTTGGAGTTGCCGTGCAGAATCTACCAAAGCACTGTGGCAGAACTACAGTAAAATAAGAGCAGCACTACAGGGTATTTCCACTGATGACACAGAGAAACGAGACACACAAACTGAAGCTGACAGTCTAGTGCGGAAGCTGGATTTACTTGAGATGGCCTTCATGGCAGGCTTTTGGGACACTGTTCTGTCCAGATTTCAGGCCACAAGTCTGCAACTTCAAAAAGCAGACATGGACCTTGGTACAGCAGTTAGATTGCTGGAATCTCTGCGCACCTTTGTTCTCTCCCAAAGAGATCTATTTGATCATTTTGAGCAGAAAGCCTTAAACATGTTGGGTGGCACCCCATCTTACAGGGCTGAACGGACGAAGAAACGTAAAAAGTTTGCTGATGAATCAGCATCCCCAGATGTTGTGCTTGAGGGAAGGCAACTGTTTCAAATAGAGACATTTATTGCCTCTATTGATCAACTGAGTTCAAGCCTTAATCACCGTCTGGAGGCCTACAAACATCTGAACAATTTGTTCAGTGTCCTTTTCTCTTTGGATACAGAGTCCAATGCTTCAGTCCTTCACAAGGCCAAGATTCTCACTGAATCATACTCATCTGACCTCAATGAAAGTCTTGGACAGGAGCTTATACAGTTCAAATCTTTTATACAGCTCAACAACACTGATGAGGAGAGGACCCCTTCAGGACTGCTCAAAACAATAATACATTTTGGACTACAGCCTACGTTTCCTAATACATACATTGCGCTACAGATTTTTCTCACTCTACCGGTCAGTAACTGTGAGGGAGAACGCTCATTCTCTCTTTTGTCAAGAGTCAAAAATGAGCTGCGCACAAGAATGACTCAGAAAATATTAAATGCGTTATCTCTAATGGCAATTGAGAGTGAGCTGACAAGAGAGTTGGACTTCAATGATGTGGTGGATGATTTTGCGAAATTGAAAGCACGAAAGAAACCCCTTGCTTAAAGGTGCACTGTGTAAGATTTTTAGGTTGTTATTTCCAGAATTCACCCATTCACTAATGTTAGGCTACCTGTTTTCATGAATACTTACCACCACCATAAAATTCTAAGTATCCATTATGACTGGGAGAATTGCACTTTCGCCATTTCTGGGAACTGTCTGTCACCTGGATTCTGAAGATAGGATTGACTTTAGGCAGAAGCTTGGTGCTTTCTCTGGCAAACTGAACCTCAAGCTTCATTCTCTGCAGCTTTGCATTCTTGTTCAGACTTTCATCGACAAGGAACTTTTCAACTTCCCCACTATCGTGAAGGGGCCACCAAAAGATTTCAGTGTGTCCAGCATGTCTAGTCTCTTCTTCTCCTGTCTTTGAGCCATCTCTTGTTTCTCTTCAGCCCAACTCTCGAATTTTGCCTTCATGAGTTTACTCCAGTTGAGTTCAACCTCTCTTTTTGCTTGTGCTGCTGCCTTGAAACCTCTGAAGCTCCTGGCTCTTCTGTAAAATTATTGACCTATTGACTGCGTTCAGTGTGCCCAACTTCTTCAGTCTGTAGTCCACCTTGCCACATTGTCTCTCCATCCCAATGTTGTGCACAGGGGTGCCATCAATGTTACTAGCCTGTTCACTGACAGGGTCCATTGGGAAGGTCTCCTCATCCATCCCATAGTCCATCCTCTGCCTGGCCAGGACAGTCTTCAGATGGGGCAGCATGAGATCTGTCAGCTGCTTCACTTCATCCAAGTATTCGGCAGCCACGTCTGACACTGCGTTCAGGACATGTCCAGTGCCTGTCCAGCCACTATAGCATTCTTGCTGTCTACATCCAGATCCACCATGAAACTCTGTAGCACTTGCTCCATCTTCATATCGGCCTCCGCCAACCGCATCACTTTATTCATGGCACTGCTGAAGCCCAGTGTAGTGTGGGTGCCACAAAAGATCTGCCCTGCTGGTTTTTCCAAGTTGTTCATCTCTGCCAACAGCTTTGAAAAGCCTTTGTTGTGCTCTGTGCTGTCAGTCATATGTGCATCTACAAGTTTATAAACATCCTCCACATTGACTCCTCTGACCGACGCCAGTATTTCGAACCCCATATCCACTTGCACTTCTATGTCCTCAGTGGTCTCTCGGTGAATGGGTAAGACAGGCAGAGGAAATGGGCTATCTTGACCTGCATGCAGCCCTTGTACCATGAACTGGCCTACACCTTTCTTTGTGGTGCTCTCCGATGCATGTGTTATCATTTTACCTTTCTCCTTCTCCTCCTCAAGCTTTCCCACAAAAGAGATACAGACTTTGAGCCTCAATTTGCTGCACAGCTGCCGTTATGCCAAAGTGTTTTCCTAAGATATTATTTTATTTTTAATGATAGAAGGGAGGAAAAGGGGGCAAAAATCATGTCCAATTTAGTTTTTTGGGTGGGGTGGGGGGTTTATTTCATGATAGGTACCAACTTCCAATACATAATATCTCTCAAATGACCCAATGCACCATCACTGAAGTGGGCGTAATCATTTTCCAAAATTTTTATTTTTAGGGCATTTATCCCCTCCCCCTACCTGTGTCTGTGTGAAACCTGTGCTTGTCTGTGTGGTATACCTAATAGTGTGTGTGCAGTATGTGCACTCTTCTGTACAGTACAGTGTGCATGTCTGTTCACAGTATACAGTATTTCTTGCATAGTGCGTGCGTGTGTGTGCGCGTGCACGCGCGGGGTTGAGGGGCCAAGACCATGTCAGGCCCAGGGGGCCAAAATTTCTTAATCCGCCCCTGCACACTGGCTGACCTCCGTTACACATGCACACTGGGACTTCATATGTGACTGATTAAGTGCATGGAGATGTAGTCACTGTCCGTAAATACAGTATCTGGCACGTACATTAAGTCAACATCTGGTTTGTAAACAATCGTCAGGTTATTCACAAAATGCAAATGCATGCATAGGGTGTGCTTCACTATAGGGCTCGAAATAAAACGTGATTTCGCAATGCATTGTGGGTGCCGGGTAGTCATTTTTGTTGGATGTAGGTTTTGTTTACATGGGTGTACTGTACCCGCGGTAATGTGAAAAAGCGCAGCAAACTGGATTACAATGGATCGTAAAAAATACCAAATAAAAACATAAACCGCACCGAGACAAACTACATTGAAAAAATAAGTAAAATTGGTAGAATTGATCCACATGAGCATGTCCGATAGACAAGAGATTTGGGTAAACTGTTGCCATTGTTGAAGCCAAACTTGTCTATATTGCGCATCGACGGTTTTCATCTCTTATGTGTTTGAGATTGAGTGAGGGTTCCCACCCTCATTTAATAGGCAGATTTCCCTGAAAAAACAAGCCCATTACTTTTAAATAGTTTGATCACTGTGCTATTTCTCCGAAAATAAAACTCTTTCATTTTTGTGCTTACCCAAGACTAAAAGAAAACAAACTAACATGCTTTTTTCCAAAATACTGTACGTTGTTTCTCGCCCGCAGCTAGCTTGGCTAACGCTAACAGCCTATTAAATGCTACGTGTGAAACTGAATAAAAAATGCTTTGATTCAAATGTACAAGTCTGAAGATATAATGTACACACCAATATGTACCAGGTGATGTCGTTAAAAGTCATCTTTGATCGTCTCAGGGCAGCTTTCCAGGATATTCACTGTCTCTTTATTTGCTTCATAACCCGACTTCTTTCAGCTTTTTTTCTTTCACTCTGGAGATGAGAAAATTGTCATCCGGTCCATTTTTTTTTTCTTCATGAAGCGATTATGACCACGTTTGTGGCAGTTAATGATGCCACACATTCACGCCATGTTTTGGACTTTTCAAGAAATAAAACAAAAACTGTTGTATTCAGCCAGGTACATAAACAATTCGGTGTCCAGCAAAACCCACGATGTAACGCGTTTCTACGTCACACTTTCAAGCCCTACCGGCATAATGTTAAAGTTAAAGTTAAAGTACCAATGATTGTCACACACACACGAGGTGTGGCGAATTTATTCTCTGCATTTGACCCATCACCCTTGATCACCCCGTGGGAGGTGAGGGGAGCAGTGAGCAGCAGCGGTGGCCGTGCCCGAGAATAATTTTTGGGGATTTAACCCCCAATTCCAACCCTTAGACAAAGAGGTAATGGGTCCCATTTTTATAGTCTTTGGTATGACTCGGCCGGGGTTTGAACTCACAACCTACCGATCTCAGGGCGGACACTCTAACCACTAGGCCACTGAGTAGGTTGCACACCCACATGCACGCACACACACACACACACACACACACACACACACACACACACACACACACACACACACACACACACACACACACACACACACACACACACACACACACTGTCACTAGCCTTGTGGTGCACTCACTGTTTGAAATTACAAAACTCTTTAACTTTACCAGCCAGGTTGCTACATTGATTAGGAATTAAAAAAAAACCTGCTTTACCTTGTTAGTTAATTTTCTTAGCGTGCAGCGGAAGGGAGGGGGCAGTGTTGACAACGCTGTGGATACTTCATGAACGTTTCAAACCACACAACACTTGTCCATTGCTTTTTTGGAATCATATTTAGCAAAAACTAGAAAAATACTGTAATAAAACAAAACAAAACTCTTACAAAGCACAGTAGTTGACGACAGCACTGCTGTGCTGACTGTATGAGCACCGGAGACCGATCAACCCGCCCACAATCGCTGAGCGGCCGGGCACAAAATGGCTGCCCTGCAGGCACACAATGGGTGGATGAAACATTTGCACACTGAGATAAGGATTGCACAGCAAAGCATCATTTTTGTCAGTCTGGTTTGTAAACTGAGAAGTTAATCTACAACGAGGGGTTTGTTTGCAGTTTGGCAACATATGCTATTCATTGGTGGAGTTCCAATATTTTTCGCTTAAAAAATACGACATACAGCAGTAATTGAATTAGTGTTGGAAAAAGGTCAAAAAAGGATGCTGCTGTTTCACAAAGAAAGTTGACAAACGAGATGAAGCATCTTTCTCCATGCTCTCCATCCTCAGTCTTTAATTTAAGTGATCCAGACAGGCAGGATGTTTAAAACGCTATTAGAATTATTCCAAAATATCCCTGGAGAGAGCTAGCAATAGAAATGGAGAATGCATAATGCAACGAGATGTTTCTAATCACATTAACAGCGCGGCAGGAGAACATTGTTCCATCCAGCGAGGACAGCCGCCACTCGTCCACTGGTCCCTCGCGTCCGCTGACTTTTTTAATCTCATTGAGTGATTTTCAAATGCTTGTTGTTTGGAATGTGGCACGGCATCTTGAGGTGTTCACTCTTCCGCGACCTCGCCGTCTATCTGCGAGGGTCTCCCCGGTGGGAGTAATGCACCATAATACATCAGCTCTTCACGCCCCGAGGCTAAATGATAGCCAAACTCTCCAGTTTGCCTAATGGACTAAGTGAGTATCCGCTGGAAGTTATGAGGCACATAACAACGCTGCCATAAATAAACAATGCTGCCGCCTTTACAATCCCGTTGTCCTCATTTAACAGCCCTCACGGTGATAGACTGGACCGTTTCTTTACTGCCAGAATGGTATTTCGCAAAGATTACATCAGGAGGGTTAAAGCGAGACCCCAATTTACTTTGGGAAGACCGCTATCGCGCGCAAATGACCTCTATGTGCTGACGCTTGTGGCTGGGAGATTTGTCAGGCCATAACTGTGCTGTGGTTAAGATTTAGGGCGGATCAAGGATGTCGGTGGGGGATTCAAAAGTGTCCTTTGAAGCAGATCGGCTGTGCTTGAGCAGCAAGAACAGGAAATCCTGATTTGGCCAGAAAACATCAATAAAAGTTGGAAAATCCAATTCTTTGGACAAGAAAAATGATGGAACGTGAAAAGGAATAACTCAGATCCTAAGCATACCAAATCACAGGCCTGATCTACTAAAGGTTTGTGTGTACTAAAACCAGAGGTGGGTAGTAACGCGCTACATTTACTCCGTTACATCTACTTGAGTAACTTTTGGGATAAATTGTACTTCTAAGAGTAGTTTTAATGCAACTTACTTTTACTTTTACTTGAGTATATTTATAGAGAAGAAACGCTACTTTTACTCCGCTACTTTTATCTACATTCAGCTCGCTACTCGCTACTAATTTTTATCGATCTGTTAATGCACGCTTTGTTTGTTTTGGTCTGTCAGACAGACCTTCAAAGTGCCTGCCTTACTGGTGACGTTTCACTCCGTTCCACCAATAAAATGCAGTCACTAGTGACGTTTGACTCCGTTCCACCAATCAGATACAGTCACTGGTGACGTTGGACCAATCAAACAGAGCCAGGCGGTCACATGACCTGACTTAAACAAGTTGAAAAACTTATTGGGGTGTTACCATTTAGTGGTCAATTGTACGGAATATGTACTGTACTGTGCAATCTACTAATACAAGTTTCAATCAATCAATCAAAAATGTGAAGGAAAAAAGACACTTTTTTATTTCAAACGTACATCCCGTCACAAGCCTAAAGACTGACTGCACAGTTCCTGTCTTCACAATAAAAGTGCCGCTCCATCGCGCCTGCGCTTTCAAAATAAGAGTCTCCGAAAGCCAGCGCAAACAAGCTAGCAAGCTACGGAATTTGCCGCCAATGTATTTCTTGTAAAGTGTGTGAAAACGAATATGGAAGCTGGACAAATAAGATACCAAAAACCAACCACTTTAAAGTTAAAGTAAAGTTAAAGTACCAATGATTGTCACACACACACTAGGTGTGGCGAAATTATTCTCTGCATTTGACCCATCACCCTTGATCACCCCCTGGGAGGTGAGGGGAGCAGTGGGCAGCAGTGGTGGTATTAGACAGAAAGGAGGAACTTTTTTTCTCCTGCATTTGAAAACGTGGACGTTAAGCACTGCTGTCTGATTACAATCAATGCAAGTCATCAGAATCAGGTAATACACCAACTTATATTCTTGTCAACATGAAAGAAAAGAATCTATATGTGTTAAACATGCATGTATATTCATTAAAACACCTTTAACATGTAAACAAAAACGGCAAAATAAATAAATATAAATGATATACTGTATATATCAATGTATGTGTATATATGTGTATATATATATATATATATATATATATATATATATATATATATATATATATATATATATATATATATGATATGTGTGTGTATGTTACTCATCAGTTACTCAGTACTTGAGTAGTTTTTTCACAACATACTTTTTACTTTTACTCAAGTAAATATTTGGGTGACTACTCATTACTTTTACTTGAGTAATAAATCTCTAAAGTAACAGTACTCTTACTTAAGTACAATTTCTGGCTACTCTACCCACCTCTGACTAAAACACGTGCAAACTTGATAGCACATGCAAAGCAGAGTTACTGTGAACAGAGGATTACGTCTCTTAAGTGAACAGAATAACATTTAGCGTGTCTGTCTTCATGAGTATGTAAAATATATCCTGATTAGCAGAACGCCCATACTACTGGAGAAAAACATCCAAATATAATCATTAAGCACAAGCAGTGTGATCTATCAAGACTGAAACTGTTCTGCGGGTGCTATTCTGAGTCTTAATTTAGTATGGCTGAAAAGTAGGTACAAACTGACACAGTTACGGCTGTGAGAAAGGAGTTGATTGCGCTGCAAAGACACATGGTGGACAGAGAATCCTCCATTCCTGTCACACCTGGGTGAAGTCTTGTCTGGGTTTTGTCTGGTTTCAGGTTGTCCTGTCACTTCCTGTTTTATTTTGAAAAGCTAACACTCCTTCTCTCGTTTCAGGTCACTTGCCCTTGTGTGTCATCGTTTGTCCTGATTGATTTCACCTGTTCCCCCACGCTTAAATGTCTCGTCCTCGTTTTTTCCTGCGCCAGAGTGTTTGGTATCGTATTGTGCGTACCTCCAGCGTTTATTTGCCATAGTCTTGTCCACAGTCATAGCCATGTTTTTGTGTTGCCGTTTGCATCCTCTGGAGAGTTTTGTCCATACCTTTTTCAGGTAAGGTTAGTTTCATAGATTAGATTAGTGCAGCTTCTTTGTTTGTCCTCCTAGTATCGCCTCCGTTGGAGTGCCTTTTGTTGTATTTGGAAGTTTAATTTCTTAGAACCTTTTTTCCCTCCGTAGGGAAGAGTTTGTTAATAATTTTGTAAATTTAGTAGTCAGGTTAGATCTGTTTTAATAGCCTGTCTTGTTTATCTCCCGTTTGGACCCCTTCCCTTGTCACAATAAAGAACTGTTTCTGAAACCCTGCACCTGTGTTCAGAGTCCAATTCTGGTCGTGACAATTCCTTCATTGATCAGGTACTCCAAAATCCGCCTGGTACATAAAATCTTTATGATGCTGCTCCACACCCCCTAAAAATATATGTACAGCTACGCTTTCAACTAACAAGCTGAGTGTTAAGGTCTGTATCTCGGGGTGACAATAATGTTCCACAAATAAAGTCTGCCTTCTCCCAATCAGCCTTTTCCTACAAAGCCATCAAAGAATAGTATGTGCTCCCAGACAATCTAAAGAACAACACAGGTTTTCACAGCTTCTCACGGGCAGTCAAAGACTGGCTTTTAGACCACCAGATGATACCTTCGCAAGTACTGTCTGATGGCTACTAGAGTACGAGCCTAATAGTGTAATAACGCCATCTTGTCAACGTATGCAATACCAATGGTGCATACAGCTATTGGACTTTATGTTATGTTACAGTCATGGTCAAAAGTTTACATACACTTGTAAAGAACATAATGTCATGGCTGTCTTGAGTTTCCAATCATTTCTACAACTCTTATTTTTTTGTGATAGAGTGATTGGAGCACATACTTGTTGGTCACAAAAAACATTCATGAAGTTTGGTTCTTTTATGAATTTATAATGGGTCTACTGAAAATGTGACCAAAGCTGCTGGATCAAAAGTATACATACAGCAATGTTAATATTTGTTCACATGTCCTTTGGCAAGTTTCAATGCAATAAGGCGCTTTTGGTAGCCATCCACAAGCTTCTGGTTGAATTTTTGACCACTCCTCTTGACAAAATTGGTGCAGTTCAGCTAAATGTGTTGGTTTTCTGACATGGACTTGTTCCTTTAGCATTGTCCACACGTTTAAGTCAGGACTTTGGGAAGGCCATTCTAAAACCTTAATTCTAACCTGATTTAGCCATTCCTTTACCACTTTTGACGTGTGTTTGGGGTCATTGTCCTGTTGGAACACCCAACTGCGCCCAAGACCCAACCTCCGGGCTGATGATTTTAGGTTGTCCTGAAGAATTTGGAAGTAATCCTCCTTTTTCATTGTCCTGTTTACGGTCTGTGAAGCACCAGTTCCATTGGCAGCAAAACAGGCCCAGAGTATAATACTACCACCACCATGCTTGACGGTAGGCTGGTGTTCCTGGGATTAAAGGCCTCACCTTTTCTCCTCCAAACATATTGCTGGGTATTGTGGCCAATCAGCTACATTTTTGTTTCAGCTGGCATCACGTGGACAAAGATAAGACCTTCTGGAGGAAAGTTCTGTGGTCAGATGGTCAAGACAGCCATGACGTTATGTTCTTTACAAGTGTATGTAAACTTTTGACCACGACTGTTTTAAAAAAAAATATATTTCTGAACTTTAAATTATGCTGCTAAAATACTGCAGCTTGACAACATTGCACACTGATTTGTAACTTGCACTTCCTGTATGTATTGAACTAGTATTTTGAAGTGAAGTGAAGTGAATTATATTTATATAGCGCTTTTCTCCAGAGACTGAAAGCGCTTTACATAGTGAAACCCAATATCTAAGTTACATTTAAACCAGTGTGGGTGGTACTGGGAGCAGGTGGGTAAAGTGTTTTGCCCAAGGACACAACAGCAGGGACTAGGATGGTGGAAGTGGGGATCGAACCTGCAACCCTCAAGTTGCTGGCCCGGCCACTCCACCAACCGAGCTATACCGCCCCAATTTAACTAGTTCTTTATTATGTCATTTTAATTTTGGTTTGCATTGTTAATCTTGTTGTGTAATTTTAAATGTGCCGTAAAAGGACTGTGATGGAAATGAACATGGTGCTAAATCTGGTGCAGCCATCATGTAACTGCACATTGTCCTTCAAAGAAACAAATACAAAATTCTGCGGGAGTGTCAACATATATGGACTGTCAGAAATACAAATATTAGACATATTGTCTGTTTAGCAGCTATACATATTTTATAGCTGCTGGATGACTTAAGGGGCTGATTAAAAGGAATTCAACTGATGCTGAAATAATTATTATAATATATCTCCTATATGGAAAAAGGTCTTAAATATGGACTTTCTTGCATTTGGATCATTCCAGACACACAAATGCGCTGCAGTTGTGATAGTCCATCGCCTACCTGCATAGCACGAAAAATAATTTCTGTTTGTTGAGTGCGATTCTAGATTGCAAAAAAGGTGTAACATACTATAGAAATCGCACACAGGTTGGAGAGGGTAATAACATAAATGTACAATAAATGATTATTCCCATGGCCACAGCCAGTAGTACGTGCAAAAATCTTACTTGAATAAGGCAGTCTGCACCAGTTATCAATTGTACACGCAGTCTTGGTAGATCACACACAACATGCCCACTGATAGTACACACAATGTTATAGTTTGCACACGCTGTTTAGCGCATGGTAGTAGATCAGGCCCCATGTGTACTAAGTATTAAAGGGGCTGCAACATTTAAACAGATGCCTAAAGGGTGGCAACTTTCCAATATATCTTACACAGTATATGCCGCCCTTTTATGGCTTCTCGTGCGTAATGATGTAATTATGTACACACGTAAAACATGCACGCACATTAGCTTTAAGTGTTGTTAGCTAATAATAGCAATTTGAAATGGAATGGAGTGATCTTTATTGTAGTACAACAACAATTTTTTTTCAGAACAAATTTGGATCGTTACCATTAGCCGTCATTAAATGTATATTCAATCATAACAACAACAACATGACCGCAAATGTTTTCGTTGTATGTTTTAGACTGCTTTCGTATGTGTGCACGCGCTCCTTACACATACGTACGTGTTGACGCGACAGGGTGAGTGACCGCCGTAAACACCAATCATTTTATTCGCGCCGGTAAAAATGTTTATTACATAAACTTTGTAATTGTGGAAAATATAGACAATTGTCAAACTAATGTGTTCTGGTAAACCAGTAAAGCTAGCAAATGGTGTTCTTGTTATATTTTTAACTTTGAAAAATGTTACTGTGTACTGTGAGGAAGTTTCAAACAGGACCTTTAACTAAGGATGCGCCGAGCAACATTTTTGGCGTCCAGTCCTGATCCAAATTTTTTACCTCAGATCCGATCCAATTTTGAGCTTCGATCTGATACTACGACAACAGATCATACAAGTGAAAATGTTTTATAGCAAGTAACTAAAGAAAAACATAACACATTTTTGATAAATCTTATCAGAATTAGAAATAGCCACTTTTTTCTCTGGTTTATATGGGTAAGCACGCCATTTATGTCAAAATAGCTGGTCTCCAAATTTCACATTTGCAGCCTCGAGTCGCTTTTACCCCACTCTACCAGCTTCCGTCTGCTCCATTATTTCTCCCTCTTCTTTGTGCTTGCTTCTAGAAGCAGCAGTTCATCCTCAGTTCTTTCAGCTTCAAAAAGATAAGGTAGTGAACCTTTATTTGTCCCGAAATAGTTGTCAATGTGTCTGTTACCAAGTCTGCTGTGATTAAAACACACAAGCGTTTTGTTTCCGTAAGTAGGAACACACATTTGTTGCCAGAAGTTAGATTTGCACTGCTATGGAAACGGAAATCAATGTACAGAAAAAATCAGTCTCGGCATTGATTAAAATGATCAAAATACGATAAATATTGAACATATTACATATTGTTATGAACGTGTCTGTTACTACATTATGTATAGACTTGCAGTGCGTATACAAAATTGAATACTTTATTAATCCTGAGGGGGAAATGAAATAATAAGATTATGTAAATGATTAATTGCTGAATTTGCTAATATTATTGTAAATCATATGATATCATATTTGTGGTATTGAATGCCACATCATTTTTTTTAACAAAAAATAAAGTGGCCAGTGCAAAATATAAAAAAAACACATCTACAATTGGCTCCCGTTTAAATAATTTTTGTTGCCCTTAAAACCTCCCTGTAACCATACACTCACTCCCAGACTTCGGGAAGGTTTTTAGAAGGTTGTAAACCTATTTTTTGTGCTCCAGCTATTACAATGTTTGATTGATAAATAATGACTCCTACTTTGCAGAAATTAATTTATCACGGTCAATGTTGTCTGTCTATCTGTGTTGGCCCTGCGATGAGGTGGCGAATTGTCCAGGGTGTACCCCGCCTTCCGCCCGTGTGCAGCTGAGATAGGCTCCAGCGCCCCCCGTGACCCCGAAAGGGACAAGCAGTAGAAGATGGATGGATGGATGTCCAGAACCGATCAACAGCAGTACACTAGGGACGACTGTAATTTTTTAAATAAAATCTCAGCCCGACTTCCTGTTCCTGCCGACTTTCCCAAGCCTTTTTCTACTTTGTAGGGCAAAAGAGGCTGTGATGAATTCTGCCTAGCAACAATCGGCCGTGCAAATAAGAATCCTCAGAAATAACAACAGGGTATTAAGAATCCTGTTATTATTAGCAGCAATACATGAATCAAGTTTGCTGTGTAATGTTAGCCTCTGGTGAATGCAGCTGTTTAAAATTGGCGGCAATAACAGTAATCTGCTTGTTCCCACTGCCTGTCAAGCGCGATCTGAGATAATGTCGCTCTCCTCGCTTCTCCTTTCCCTCCTAATCTCCTCCATGCTGACTGGTCGCCGATTTTAGTCTCCTATCTCTCTCTAAAAGTGTCACTGCAATGAAATGGCGTAAGGGAATTGCTCTGCGCTTTTTCTTCAGCCGCTGCAAACCGAGCAATTTACACCGAGGTGTCCCGCTCCTTTCCACTTGACACAGGCGGAGAAGTGAATTTATACAAAGAGAGAGTGAGGAGGACATGCAGAGAAAGAAAGAAGGGAGTGCAAGACATCCTGTCTGTGAAGGTAAAAGAGATAGGAACCCTTTGGAGGGAGAAATACTGGATAAAAAGGAGGAGAATAAATAACTAGACTGGTCCAACCAAGGACATGTCCCATTTTCACCTTCCCCAAAAGTTGTTTGGTTTCACAAGTCCTGCCGGAATGTTCTCTTGTTTGTTGTCATGTAAATAAAACTTGCATTATGTTGTTTTTTTCTTGGCTTGTTGACATGTAATACTGCTTAACTTCACTGACCAGCCGCGAAAAGGGTGTGTGTGAGGAGGCGTGGCCTGCGGACCTGCAGCGAGGCGGGGTGTGCCGGGGCCGGCTCCGAGACCGGCGACAGGTGCGTAGATGGCCCACCTGTGCGCGTTTGACTGATCACCTGTCACTCTATAAAAGAGCGAGAAAGAAACGGAAGAGGTTGGAGAAGTTGGAGTGGTTGATGGTGAAGAGAAAACCTGAGCACGAGCGAGAGCGAGAGCGAGACGGAAACGGAGACGGAGACGGAGACGGAGACGAGAGCGGATTGCTGAAAAGCAACCCGAAGAGCGAGAGCGTCACGAGAGGCGATTGCTGAAAAGCAGGCCAATAAGTTTATTGCAAAATAAACCAAATCACAAAACCGTCAAGCCTGTCATGTCAGTCCTTGGTGGTCCGAATAACCCGGAGGTGCAAGACCTCCACAGTGTGCTAATGAAAATAACACGAAGACTAGGGCTGTCCCCAAGGCCGCCTTAAAGGGGAACTGCACTTTTTTTTGGAATGTTGCCTATCGTTCACAATCCTTATGAGAGACAAGAAGAAAAAAGTTTTTGGTTTTTTTGCATTCTAACATGTAAACATCAGCTCGTTCTAGGTAGCTAGTAATGCAGCTAATGGGAGCAATCAATTCTACCTCTAAATCACTTTAAAAATGCATTCAAAAACAGTCAACAATATTTCATTTCATTCCATAACGTGTATAATAACCAAGCTGTAGCAACATTGATATTGTAAGAGCGAACACTGAGAAACTCTTTTTCTACGGTAGTAACACATCGGTGTTAGCCGTAAAAGCTAACTACAGCAAGAGATAAGCTAGCTTCTACGTCAACACGAAACACGTTTGAGTGTGTAATGCACAACGCTGCGATACAACACCAATCTGTACTGACTAAAAAACATGAACAATCATATTTAAGTATCTGTAAAGTCTTAGCCCACATTTTATGTTTTGTTTGTACTCAGCTAGACAGACAGCGTATGCTGTGAGTCATGATACACGCATGACGTATCATGATCAATATAAAGTGTGACTCACATGATGGACAGTTGTGCGTTTGGTCCAGCTGGCCGGGGACGTTTGTTCTCTGGTTTATTTGGGTAGGCACGCCATTTATGTCGAAATAGCTTGACTCCAAATTTCACATTTGCAGCTTCGATTCACTTCACCTCACTCTATCAGCTTCCGTATGCTCCAATATTTCCACCTCTTCTTTGTGCTCGCTTCTACGTTTGTAGAAGCAGCAGGTCATCCTCCGTTCATTCAGCTTCAAAAAGATAAAGTAGCGAATTCCATTTGTCCCAAAATGGTCGTCTTTGTTGTCTGTTACCAAGTCTGCCGTGATTAGAACACACAAGCGTTTTGTTTCCGTAAGTAGGAACACACATTTGTTGCCAGAGGGTCAGACGTGCGCTGCTATGGAAACGGAAATCAATGTACTGAAGGTATCAATATTAAAATGATCAAAATACGGTAAATATTCAACATATTACATATTGTTATGAACGTGTCTGTTACTACATTATATATAGACTTGCAGTGTGTATACAAAATATCAATGGAGGGTTTTGAGTTGTTTTAGAGGGCTTCGAAGGCTACAACGGTGACTGCCATTCGCCGCATCTTTTAAGCATTTTTTTATCATCTTCAAAATCCTAAAAAAAAGATTTGTTCTTGTCTCTTATGATTGTGAACGATAAGCAAAAAAAGCGCAGTTCCGCTTTAAATCAGGAGCCCCTGATTTTGACGGCAAAATGCAATGATTGGTGTTCATGGCTGTTAATCACAGACAGCTCTGCTTTGTTGTGTTTTCCTACTGCTCTGAGCAGAGCATGAACCCATGTCGCCGGTGTGAAAGGCAAGCATGCTGACTACTGAGCTAAAAGCACAGGCAATTTTTTGGGATGTTTTTTTAGAGCGCTTTATAGCCGGAATAGACACAATATTCAATATGGCCGTCCGACATTGTGGCATTTTGTGATTTTTAAATTGTATTTTCGCATACTTTGCAGATTGGAAATACAATTGGATATGGTTTACTGCAGTGGTTCTTAAATGGGGGTACGCGTACCCCTGGGGGTACTTGAAGGTATGCCAAGGGGTACGTGAGATTTTTTTTAAATATTCTAAAAATAGCAACAATTCAAAAATCCTTTATAAATATATTTATTGAATAATACTTCAACAAAATATGAATGTAAGTTCATAAACTGAACATCAAATCAAGTAGGCTATTCCATTCATTACCATAAACCCAGAGTTTCCCCCATGCCATGATGGTTTGACCCTACCTGGAGGTGCCACATGGCACCAACTGTCAATCAACTAAAAGATCCTCAGTGAAGCACAAGCTCAGGTTTCTCACTAAAATGTCTGTCAAAAAGAACTGTGAAAAAAAATGCAACAATGCAATATTCAGTGTTGACAGCTAGATTTTTTGTGGACATGTTCCATAAATATTGATGTTAAAGATTTCTTTTTTGTGAAGAAATGTTTAGAATTAAGTTCATGAATCCAGATGGATCTCTATTACAATCCCCAAAGAGGACACTTTAAGTTGATGATTACTTCTATGTGTAGAAACCTTTATTTATAATTGAATCACTGTATATTTTTCAACAAGTTTTTAGTTATTTTTATATCTTTTTTTCCAAATAGTTCAAGAAAGACCACCACAAATGAGCAATATTTTGCACTGTTATACAGTTTAATAAATCAGAAACTGATGACATAGTGCTGTATTTTACTTCTTTATCTCTTTTTTTCAACCAAAAATGCTTTGCTCTGATTAGGGGGTACTTGAATTAAAAAGAAATTCACAGGGGGTTCATCACTGAAAAAAGGCTGAGAACCACTGGTTTAATGAATACAATGTAACACAAGCATATAAAGGCAACTTGTTTTTTCACTCCAATGGTACTTTAAGTCGATGCAAAGCCAAATTTGACAGGGAATGCCATATTTAAGCGTTGCTCCACCGAGAGTGCACATATTGGATTAAGGCGTGTAAAGACAGACATAAGGAGGAACTGCACTTTTTCTGGAATTTTGCCTATTGTTCACAATCATTATGAGAGACAAGAATACCCTTTTTTTTCCTTCTCATGATTTTAAAAATGATAAAAAAACGCTTGAAAGATGCGACTAATAGGAGTCACCGTTGTAGCCTTCAAAGCCCTCTAAAACAACTTCAAAACCCTCCATCAATATTTTGTATATACACTGCAAGTTTATAAATCATGTAGTAACAGACACGTTCATAACAATATGAAATATGTTCGATATTTACCGTATTTTGATAATTGTAATCATCGGGCCTGATTTCTTCTGCTCATTGATTTCTGTTTCCATAGCAGCGCACGTTTGGCTTCTGGCAACAACTGTTTGTTCCTACTTCCAGAAGCAACAGCATGCGTGTTCTAATCACGGCAAACTTGGTAACAGACAACTAAGACAACTATATTGGGACAAATGAGGATTAACAACCTTATATTTTTTCAGCTGAATATACTGAGGATGAACTACTGCTTATAGAAGCGAGCATGAAGAAAAGGGTGAGACGTTGGAACAGACGGAAGCCGAGCAGGTGAGGTGAACGTGACGACTATAAATGTGGAACTTGGAGCCAAGCTATTTCGACATAAATTGATTTTCTCGGATTACAATGGACGCTGTGTGAGAGAGGAATAACGTACTGGGACACATAAAAAGTGAGTTAAAATGCAAATTAGGATTAGAACTGTAAATACAATTTATTCTGTTGATTAGTGTAGTTGCATTTTTCTTTGTTCTACATTGTTAAATGTTAGAGTATCAAATTCGATCAAAAGACTGAAGGGTCGTGATATTCATGAAGGAACCAAATCTATTGACTGGCTTGTTAACATGAACAAGGGTTTGTTTTGATTTGAAGCGCTTGACGGTGATGAAATACTTGCATTTACATCTCACTCTGAACCAATGCAAAAACAGCAGCAGCTTTGCATAGAGTGGGTGTATATCTCCTCTCTGCTCTGACTGGAATGGGACTTTGTTGTCATTGCACTTAAAAGTACAACAAAATTTGTTTTCAGTACAAGGAAGAGGGAGGAGGGGCTCACGGCGGCACTGGCTGTTTGTTTGGAACATTAACTGCAGAGTGATATGCTCATTCATGTCTCCAAAACATCACAAAAAGTCGCTAGATTTGTCGCTAGTCCCAGCTGCACTCGGGCGCATACTTGCCAACCTTGAGACCTCTGAATTCGGGAGATTGGGGGTGTGGAAGGTGGGCGGGGTCTTAATCCCAGGAATGTAGGCTCATACGACTTCTTTGTTTGTCTTGTCTTTATTGCACATGATGTAATTCAACCACACAACAGCTCCAATGTGTGGCAAGTCCCGGCAAAACTCGAACACCCACTTCCTATTAACAACGTCACTTCCCTATCTCTCCCGGAAGTCCCGCCCCCCAGCCACAGTCATTGGCTAACACCCCGTAGCCAGCAGCTACAGTATTAACGTGCCGGCTGGAATAAACACACGCTGAGAAATAGCTCCGTGCTTTATGGGTTATAAATAAACCTATGGATAACGGAGACATATATAATAGTCTCCTTTTCAGGTGAGAGACGACGCTAAAGGCAGTGCCTTTAAGGCACGCCCACAATATTGTTGTCCGGGTGAAAATCGGGAGATTTTCGGGAGAAAGATTGTCCCGGGAGATTTTCGGAAGAGGCACTGAAATCCGGGAGTCTCCCGGAAAATTCAGGAGGGTTGGCAAGTATGCCCGGGCGGAAGGCAGGGTACACCCTGGACTAGTCGCCACCTCATCAGAATCAGAATCGGACTCAGAATCAGAATAGTTTTTATTGCTATTGTTTGAGAACGGGTTCACAAAGTAGGAATTTTACTTGGTGCAATCGTGCAACATAAAACACATACAACACAGAATAGAATAACATGAGCTGTAGCATCGCAGGGCCAACACAGATAAACAGACAACTTTATTTACTCGGGTAAATGGGAACGTTTTTGTAAAAGTTCCTACGCTAGAAAAGGCCTTATTGAATACCTACTGAAAACAAGTCAACACAGACATTATTGTCTAAATCAGGGGTCGGCAACCCGCGGCTCTTTCGCGCCGCCCTAGTGGCTCTCGTGAGCTTTTTCTAAAATGTATAAAAAAGATGAGGGGAAAAAAATATATTTTTTGTTTTAATATGGTTTCTGTAGGAGGACAAACATGACACAAACCTCCCTAATTGTTATAAAGCACACTGTTTATATTAAACATGCTTCAATGATTCGAGTATTTGGCGAGCACCGTTTTGTCCTACTAATTTTGGCGGTCCTTGAACTCACCGTAGTTTGTTTACATGGAACATTTCTCCGACTTTCTAGGACGTGTTTTATGCCACTTCTTTTTCTGTCTCATTTTGTCCACCAAACTTTTAACGTTGTGCATGAATGCACAAAGGTGAGTTTTGTTGATGTTATTGACTTGTGTGGAGTGCTAATCAGACATATTTGGTCACTTCATGACTGCAAGCTAATCGATGCTAACATGCTATTTAGGCTAGCTATATGTACATATTTCATCATTATGCCTCATTTGTAGCTATATTTGAGCTCATTCAGTTTCCTTTAAGTCCTCTTAATTCAATTTATATCTCATGACACACTATCTGTATGCAATATGGCTTTTAATTTTTTGCGGCTCCAGACAGATTTGCTTTTGTATTTTTGGTCCAATATGGCTCTTTCAACATTTTGGGTTGCCGACCCCTGGTCTAAATAGCTAGCAAGATCATTGTGTCTTACCTACAGTAATGCATGGTGGTGGTATATCTCCATAACCTGGGGCTGCATGAGTCCTGCCGAAACCGCAAAGCTGCGGTTCCAACATCTACTGTGACATTCTGATTCCCTCCCTTGGGAAACTGGGTCGCACGGCAGTTTTCAAACATGATAACCCCTCCAAGACAACAAGTGCCTTACAAACACACAACACTTTCTTTATTTTTCAAGATGATTCCTACTTCTTAAGTCTTTTTTCTCCCGACACACACACACACACACACACACACACACACACACACACACACACACACACACACACACACACACACACACACACACACACACACACACACACACACACGCACACTTGTATTTGTTACCTTCTTGAGACCTCCGGAAAATGCCTACCTTTTTAGGACCACCCTTTCTAGATGTATAAAGAGTTGTATTTACAACATTAATAATATATAAATACTATGCAAAAATAGAAAAGGTAAGCTTTTAGTTAATTTTGAGAAGGGATTTTTTTTTTTTTGTAATTGGTTTTTGATCTTCATTATTTACTTCAAGTTATTACAGTATGTCTCTATATATATACAAACCCCGTTTCCATATGAGTTGGGAAATTGTGTTAGATGTAAATATAAATGGAATACAATGATTTGCAAATCATTTTCTTTTTTTCTTTTTCTTTTTTTTTGTGTCCTGTCCAGCTTCTCAGGCAAATCATATCGTTGATGTAGATGCCCATGTCGGCTGTTCAGATTTACTTTACAAAAGAGAAGTGTAGGATACTTCTCTTGTTGCCTTATTTGTATTTGACTTCATTAAATGTATTTATATTATCATTTAGTGCAGCCGGGCAAATCATTTTCAACCCATATTCAGTTGAATGTGCTACAAAGACAACATATTTGATGTTCAAACTGATAAACATTTTTTTTTTTGCAAATAATCAATAACACGTGACAAAGAAGTTGGGAAAGGTGGCAATAAATACTGATTAAGTTGAAGAATGCTCATCAAACACTTATTTGGAACATCCCACAGGTGTGCAGGCTAATTGGGAACAGGTGGGTGCCATGATTGGGTATAAAAACAGCTTCCCAAAAAATGCTAAGTCTTTCACAAGAAAGGATGGGGCGAGGTACACTCCTTTGTCCACAACTGCGTGAACAAATAGTCAAACAGTTTAAGAACAACGTTTCTCAAAGTGCAATTGCAAGAAATTTAGGGATTTCAACATCTACGGTCCATAATATCATCAAAAGTTTCAGAGAATCTGGAGAAATCACTCCACGTAAGCGGCATGGCCGGAAACCAATATTGAATGATCGTGACCTTCGATCCCTCAGACGGCACTGTAATCAAAAACCGACATCAATCTCTAAAGGATATCACCACATGGGCTCAGGAACACTTCAGAAAACCACTGTCACTAAATACAGTTCGTCGCTAAATCTGTAAGTGCAAGTTAAAGCTCTACTATGCAAAGCGAAAGCCATTTATCAACAACATCCAGAAACGCCGCCGGCTTCTCTGGGCCCGAGATCGTCTAAGATGGACTCATGCAAAGTGGAAAAGTGTTCTGTGGTCTGACGAGTCCACATTTCAAATAGTTTTTGGAAATATTCGACATCGTGTCATCCGGACCAAAGGGGAAGCGAACCATCCAGACTGTAATCGACGCAAAGTTCAAAAGCCAGCATCTGTGATGGTATGGGGGTGCATTAGTGCCCAAGGCATGGGTAACTTACACATCTGTGAAGGCACCATTAATGCTGAAAGGTACATACAGGTTTTGGAACAACATATGCTGCCATCTAAGCGCCGTCTTTTTCATGGACGCCCCTGCTTATTTCAGCAAGACAATGCCAAGCCACATTCAGCACGTGTTACAACAGCGTGGCTTCGTAAAAAAAGAGTGCGGGTACTTTCCTGGCCCGCCTGTAGTCCAGACCTGTCTCCCATCAAAAATGCATGGCGCATTATGAAGCGTAAAATACGACAGCGGAGACCCCGGACTGTTGAACGACTGAAGCTCTACATAAAACAACAATGGGAAAGAATTCCACTTTCAAAGCTTCAACAATTAGTTTCCTCAGTTCCCAATCGTTTATTGAGTGTTGTTTAAAGAAAAGGTGATGTAACACAGTGGTGAACATGTCCTTTCCCAACTACTTTGGCACATGTTGCAGCCATGACATTCTAAGTTAATTATTATTTGCAAAAAAAAAAAATTAGGTTTATGAGTTTGAACATCACATATCTTGTCTTTGGAGTGCATTCAATTGAATATGGGTTGAAAAGGATTTGCAAATCATTGTATTCCGTTTATATTTACATCTAACACAATTTCCCAACTCATATGGAAACAGGGTTTGTATATATATATATTTTTTTAAATTAGCTTTGGCCAAAGGGGGCGCATTTTAACTTCTTACACATGCTTGTTATTAGATATGTTGGCCAGAGGGGGAGCACTTCAAATTTTTACACACACTTGTTATTTCATATGTTGACCAGAGGGGGAGCACTTTTAAAACAGACAAACAGTCAATTTAAAAAATCTTTCCTTTTTGGCACCACCCTAATTTTGATAGATTTTACCAGCAGGGGTGCAAATGAGATATATATTTTTTGTTTTCAGTAATGTGCTTAAGGTCAATGACAAACGAGTCACGGACCACAGATGGCCCCTGTGCCGCACTTTGGGCAACCCAGCTGGAGAAGCTAACTGTTAATGGCGACTATATGCTATGTCTTTGACGCATGGATGCGATTGTCGTGTTCCCCTCCAACGCAGGAAACAAGCAGAAGCGGCGTGCAGGTAAGATTAAGTCTTTTTTAATAAATTAAACGCAGGACAAAAATACAAGACTGAAGACGCTAGCAAGCGTGGAGCTAAACAAAACATAAAATGTCACCAAGGGTGAAAAACAAGGAATGCTAGCGTGTACAAAATCAGTGAGGAGAAAAACCAGGAGAACGTAAATATTGCCATAGCAAACATTGACCCACCAACTATTGCTGGGTGACAGGAAAGTATAAAGGGGAGTGATTAACCAAAACACCTGGTGGGAACACTAATTGCTAAACTAAGACAGGTGAGGAGAATCAGTGCCCATGGAAACCAACAGAAAACAGCGAAAGAGGGTGCACCCAGGAAACCCGGATCATAGCACTATAGTCTTAGTACTGTAGTGTATTTGTTCATCCTAATGTCACATATGGGACGCGGGTTGTCTTACGTCAGCACCAGAAGTCGTAAAATCAGCTGTTTACCTGGCAGGTTTTTTCGGGGATGAATAGGGAAGTCCTTCTTTAGCTGCCGTCTTGTTTTATCAAACATTGCTGCCTTTGCACCTGTCAATGTTTACTTTTGTATGCACATTAAATCAACAAAAAATCCTGACTTTGGAGCAATGTTCACAAACTCTAGTATTTGGCTCTTTATTAGATACATACACACGCACGCACGCACGCACATCCCCCCCCCCCCCACACACACACACAAACACACACACACACACACACACACACACACACACACACACACACACACACACACACAACCAAAGTGTGAAACGACATGGAGTATCTTTCCATCAGTCTGCAGACTGTCGCCAAATCCCCTAGATGGCAAGCGAAAACACCTGTCACCTAATCATACCTCATTTTCGTGTTATTTTGTTGGTGTGAAACTGAATTCACGAGTACATCGACACTGCCGAGGTACTCTCAAGTATCATCCTCATGTCAGCTTGTCCATGAAACACATACAAAGACATCTGCGACCTTTAGATGAAGCCGATGTTAATGGTTGCCATGGTAGCAATATAAACAGTTGGACCTGCGTGTGTATTCCTTTTTACTGTTATATTGTTCCCCTTTTTTTACAGCTCTAACTATTAAGTGGTTGAGTTAGTGTACAGACAATTTGCAGTATACATGACCCAATATGGATCACCTGTTGGTAACACAATGTGTCTTAATCATGCAACCCACAAACGACACTCTACTAATCAGTCAAGTATCACACTGCAGTTATAGGATGTACAGCCATTCAGAAGGGGTACATACAGTGAGTGTGTGCATGTGTTAGGATTAATTTTATTTTGTCCCAATCAGCTCTGATCTAAATATTAAAGCGGCAGGTCACCACTTAGAACATTTAAGTAGAATAATAATGAACAGCTTCAAAAATCAGGTATGGAGACAAGGATGCTTAACAAAAGAACGTGTGTGGGTGTGTGTACGTGTGTTTGAGAGAGTGAGGTAGAGGTGCAATTTCAACTTGACTGATGAACAAGTGACAAAGAGGCACAGGAGAGTGTTTGACATGTGCATATTTCCTCACATAAGCATTCTAGCAATTTATCCAATGGGGGAGTGTGAAGAAGGACAATATATGTAGCACAGCACTTACACTGTAGGCCAAGTGCAACCTGAAGGATTGTGCGGTGATGGTGACAACTGATACCATATAAGAGCTTTCTGTGTGTGTTTGTGCTTTCCAATTACACTTGAACACACGCAACGCAATTATACAACTGGACTACCTTGCCAGGAGACGGATTTTAGGAAAGTGTTTGCATAGTACGATGACATTAAAACAGCCACCTTTGAAGGAGCTATTAATTATTGAGGTTTGCAGGAGTGTATGTTTTTACAGCAAATTTATAGTATAGTGTGTCACTGTTTCTATGTAATTCTGTATTAGTTAGGTGTCCAACCGCCTGCAGATGGCGCACTGTTCATTACATTAAATGTGTCATGACAAGAGAAGGATAGGGTAGGATTGGATAGGCTTTATTTATCCCACAATAGATAAATTATTTGGTTGCACTGCAGATACAAACAGTTCACAAAAATAAGGTAAAACACATGAAAACAAGAGGGAAACACTAAAGAACACAACGGCCAAAATAGACATTAAAGGGCAAAAAAGCTGATGCAACCTGCTGCCACTTCAGCGGCACCAGAATTAAAACACAGCAAAAAAGACAAAAAATGGGCAATAAACAAAACATATGATTGCACCATGCAAAGAAAAACTAAATAAAACAAAACAAAAACATCATCTTAGTACTGGCATGCGTGTCATACCAAATTCTGAATCCTCAAGGGCAGTCCGGGACACCCGAAACCGAACGTCGCTCCGCCATACACACACGCTTGATATGTTTACATGCAAAAAAAACCCAAAACAAAACAGAATAATATTGCATGGATTTGATTTAAACAAGCTTTTTAATACACATGTACAAACATTTTTTTCTTTTTAAAGATGCGAATAACATATTTAGAGAAACTGCCGTAAACAAAAAAGTGCCAACAACTTTAATAAAAAGTGGTCAAAATCCATCCATCCATCCATTTTCTACTGCTTGTCCTTCTTGGGGTCGCGGGGGGCTGGAGCCTATCCCAGAATATGATTTTATATAATCATATAACATTTCATTACTCCCTTCAATATAAATGTTCCTTTACCTTAGAGTGTAAAATTGAAACGATCTGATACAGTGTTTCTCAACCAAAAATACACGCCACACACACAGATAACCTACCCTGCATCCTATGCCTTCGCCGCTTCACCTCACGTGGTGTGACGAAAAACGGAGCAGCGCCCTTAGTGGCTGGCAGCTTGGGGCTGAATGCCCACTCCCTTAACCCTCGTTGCAAGTCTCTAGTTGTATGTCATAATATGCATGTACTTTGCTACCGAGTTTATTTTCTTACTCCAGACTGGACCCCCCAATACTCATCCTACCGCTGCATCCATTTTCCCCCCACCTTTTAAGGGGCGCCGTAAGTTCGACACATCAGCGTTCCTGTTCTGTTACCCTGTACAATGTGTGTCTAATCTTGAACGAGTTTGTGCTGAAAATTTAATTTTGTTGTACTTGTGCAATGACAATAACAATCCAAAGATAAAGATAAAGATCCATCCAAAATGCCACGACCCATTGTTGGGCCATTAGCGCCCCATAGAGTTCCGTAATAAAATATCTGTTTCTCAGCTGTGGTCCGTATGAGCCACAGCGGTACTCAGTTGTAATACACTTTTTCACCACTTGTGGCAGTAATGACAAAATCAAACAAACAGAAGAAGTTTATCACCTATGTCACAAAGAAAAGCAATATTACAACTAAAGTGGTGAACCCATATTTTTATTTGCACTTTACTTTTATTGATCGTTCAGTTAGAAAACATATTCATTATTGATTTAGTTTACTTATTTAAGCTTAACAAATATAAATAATAACATTTGAGTAGGCCCCAGGCCCCTTTGTAGTGGAAAAGTTGGGCCCCGAGGTCAAAAATCTTAAAAACCCCTGATCTAATACACATAGGATTATCATCAGTGGAGAATACAAATTATAACAATACATAATTATTACAATGATTAAATTATTATAATTACATATATTAGTACATATCCTGCGAGTTAAGTCCCCTGCTGTCTTTAAAAACCTAGTGATAGCTCAGTTTCTAACTTTAATCGAGCATCCTTGAATGCACCACAGTTAAGTGATGCAAAAAGTGAAACTTGCACATAACTTTCTCCTATGTTGCCACTTATGGCTTTATTATACGTTTTTACCTTTCTTCTATTACTTAATTCTTTTTACAAAATGCTGGTGCTGTGTGTGAATGCTTAAAAGAGAACTTTGATGAAATTAGATGATTTCTGTGTTGAGTGAAGTGTTCCAAGCTGGGTTTACTGCTATCAGGTGGAATGAACCATTTAGCATTTTTGACAGGGGGTGTATGTAGTAGTCTTTGAGGTTCTTAATTTGATTCAATAAACTTTATTATTGAACTTTCACGGATATATTTAACATGACGTAATTTTTTTAAACAACTTACATATTTAAATTACCTAATTTTTTTTTACAAAAGCCCTCTGCCCCCGTGCTTGGAGCCCCGGTACAACATTCCCACTTCTCCACTTCTACGCTCCTGTGTACCAGTCCTGTTAATGTGTTTTTGTCCTATCCACAATTAAGGTAAATTATTCTACATTCCATTCCAGTTAATGTAAATTCGTAATATTTAATATTGTTTTTCCAGTACTAGTCAAACAAAGATGGCGGCTGCTAGTTTAGCTGTGTTAATTATTGCTGTACAATAATGTTAAAACAGACATACTACTTTCTTCTGGTGTGTTTACAAAGCTTTTAAGGCCACTCATCATGATTTTAGGGATGTAATGTTGTTCTGCAACTGTGGTAAAAAGTTATAATTAATATGGACTGACATTTGATAGTGTTAATCACTCATAGAGTGAGTGGTACCTCAACCTACGAGCACACTGCTTTCCACGAATGAGCTCGTAACTCTATATACTCGTATGACAAAGCAGCCCTGCCCATTGAAATTAATTGAAATCAATTTCATCCGTGCTTGGCCCTCCCAGCACTGCCCAATTTTAACATTTAACATGACGTTTAAAAAGAAAAACAAACTTTTATATAAGAAATATTGTTTAAAAAACAATGCAATATAAATACAAACTACTACAGTAATAGGGCTGCACGATTTTGACAAAACACAACTTATTGCAATTTTTCTCTACAAAATTGCAATTCGATTTGCGATTTTTATATTTTATACGTATAGAAGCATGAAGCGTGAATATAATGAGTGAAGGAAAAAATGTTACTTTTAGACTGTCAATCAACATATTTTTGTCTTAAGGTGCCACACAGAGCAATGTGCAATAATTGAATTTAAAAAATGTTTGGCTTTATGTACTCAGAGCTTTTGTCTACATCATGCTCTTAAACTCAAGAAATAACCGATAAAAACCATACCGTCTTTATAATAGTGTAATCTTTATAGAAAATAATCATGCAAGTATGTATTTAAAGGGGAACATTATCACCAGACCTATGTAAGTGTCAATATATACCTTGATGTTGCAGAAAAAAGACCATATATTTTTTTAACCGATTTCCGAACTCTAAATGGGTGAATTTTGGCGAATTAAACGCCTTTCTATTATTCGCTCTCGGAGCGATGACGTCACAACGTGACGTCACATCGGGAAGCAATCCGCCATTTTCTCACTTTCGTCGGTGTGTTGTCGGAGGGTGTAACAACACGAACAGGGACGGATTCAAGTTGCACCAGTGGCCCAAAGATGCGAAAGTGGCAAGAAATTGGACAAAATTTGTTCAAAATACGAGGCTGTGGGGAAAGCCGACGAAATGGTCAGTCGTTTGTTCCGCACACTTTACCGACGAAAGCTATGCTACGAGAGATGGCAAGAATGTGTGGATATCCTGCGACACTCAAAGCAGATGCTGACATCAACTCCAAAACTGGACAGATCAGCTTTCAGGAAAAGAGAGCGGATGAGGGTATGTCTACAGAATATATTAATTGATGAAAACTTTATTCATTACTCGCGGTTTTACGTAAATTATTATACATAAACTGTGTTTACCAATAATTTAGCTTAAAAACATTTATTTTTTTCAATCATTCGAGTACATTCGGGTAGTCTTGTGTAATGCAGTATTTTGTGTCTATTTAGGTATGGTTAACCTGAGTGCTGAAATCGTGGAAAAATATATGTTCTTAGCGCGCCTAAAATGGGCTGTCTGCACTCTCAAAGTGCATGTTGTTGCCAAATGTATTTCATATGCTGTAAACCTAGTTCATAGTTGTTAGTTTCCTTTAATGCCAAACAAACACATACCAATCGTTGGTTAGAAGGCGATCGCCGAATTCGTCCTCGCTTTCTCCCGTGTCGCTGGCTGTCGTGTTGTTTTCGTCGGTTTCGCTTGCATACGGTTCAAACCGATATGGCTCAATAGCTTCAGTTTCTTCTTCAATTTCGTTTTCGCTACCTGCCTCCACACTTCAACCATCCGTTTCAATACATGCGTAATCTGTTGAATCGCTTAAGCCGCTGAAATACGAGTCTGAATCCGAGCTAATGTCGCTATACCTTGCTGTTCTATGCGCCATGTTTGTTTGTATTGGCATCACTGTGTGACGTCACAGGAAAATGGACGGGTGTATATAACGATGGTTAAAATCAGGCACTTTAAAGCTTTTTTTAGGGGTATTGCGTGATGGGTAAAATTTTGAAAAAAACTTAAAAATAAAATAAGCCACTGGGAACTGATTTTTAATGGTTTTAACCCTTCTGAAATTGTGATAATGTTCCCCTTTAAAAGTATATTATCCTTTATTTCTCATTACTGTAGAATCGTTTACTATTTGGACTGTTTACCATTGTCGTTGTTATTCTAAATAAATGAACAAACACATAAAATGGACCCATTTCTGTAAGGAAAAATTTTACTTCAATAAATATTTAACATCTTTTTTTTGCCCAGTTGGAAAAAAGGTTGTCTTCTTTTTTTTTGTTGCCAACATGTGATCATGGCATTCTCGCGTGTTCGTCTATGTTGATGGGCTCATATTGCCTGTCCGATGTGAAGCTGAAATATTACCACAACAGGACCCATAGCTTTGTAATCATATTGTTTTGTCATTATCGCTTGTGGCGAGTAGGGAGGTTCTCTGTCTGTGCTTCTGTGCTGGTGGTCACGCTCTCTGCCCACCGGGACAAAGATTGTGAAAGACTGAAAAATTCAATGATTTGGTGAATTTGCAAACAGCTAAAATAATGTACAAAGCAAACTATAAATTGCTACCCAAGAATGTACAACAACCCTTCTAAAAAAATGTATATCCATATATATATATATATATATATATATATATATATATATATATTTATATAAATATATATATATATATATATATATATATATATATATATATATATATATATATATATATATATATATATATGTATTAATATATCTATATATCACCTTCGAGAATTTTTTTTTTTATAAACATTTGTATGCACGTACAGCACTTAAGACCTTTAGTATATCAGTATGTGGGATTACATTATGGAATGGATTGAACAAAGAAGGTAAAAATGCACTAATATAATCCAGAGGCTGTTCAAATTAAGATTGCTTACAAAGTACAAAGAATAATTTTGAGAAACATCTTGAACCATATTGAAAATGAAATATTCTTCAACTCAGTATGTTAATCATGACTGAATTAATCATCTATTACAAGAACTGCTGTACTTGTAATTCGACTGATTTAAATTGTGTTACAAAAAGAAGACAGTACGTGAACATACAGTATGTACTTTGTATTAGTAAGTGCTCTGAAGTGGGAAAGGTGTAGGATTAAATACGCTTTGCTTCTTCCTACTCTTTTTTGGACATGTTGTAAAGAGAAATTATATGAAATTATGGGATGCATCGTATCAAGTGTGTTCATGTTCGAAATAAACTAAACTCAACCCAACAACAACTCAACTGGGCTAAAAAGAACTGTACAATTTGGCCATGAGGAGCAAGGAGAAGCAGAAAATTGGGATAGGAATGCGTCTATTTAGTGGAAAGATGGTAAAGTCAACACCATCAATTGGCTGTGAGAGAGCAGGATGGAGCGGGAGAAGCACGTGGATGAAAAAAAAAGAAGCATAGACCTCCTGGAAGAGAGAAGCATCTTTGAAAGGATAAAAGATGTGTAATCGCCTTCTTGTTTCTTTCTCCCCCAAAGCCCTGCGCTCCTGAAAACAACTGGGACTTTAAGCTTGGACAGATAGCAGACAGAGGGATGGTGTTTAGAGAGGAGGAGAATACTGCAGAGGGTTAGTTTGGGGGAATGCACAAAACACACAGTACTGAAAAAACATGCACACACACTTCCACACATAGCTATTTTTTGGCAGCTTGTAGATAAACGGCACACACACACACGCACACGCACACACACTCACACACACTCACCCATACTCCTAAACAGGGTATATCTTGCTCTCTTCTACCTCAAGAATCCCCGGAGAGGTGCCATGATGAAGATGGAGATCTGCATGCATTGACTGGGACTGGGACACAAAGAAGCATTCAGAACCTCTGAAAGGAAACAGGTCTATAAAGGTTGGCACACTTTAAAATAGTTAGTAAAGACAAAGTTTCAGATTTAATCGCTCCATGACTGCATTTTTAAAATTATTCACTGCCAGGTTCTCTAACATGGGTGTGAAGAAGTTCTTACATAATCTCATGCTGTGAAGTTTGGAGTCTCTGAACTAATGTGTGAAGGTGATGCATTGCAAACATACAGGCTCAATTCCAATGTCCCTCAGATTTTTGTTAATGCCATTTTAAATCAAGTTTGCAATTACTTTATATTAATTAATTTAGTTATTTGCAATGTAATATCATTTAAGATTTTTGCCCGTGTTGATGGGCTCATTTTGCTCACTTGTTTAAAGGCAACATTTTCCCACACAGTTACATTTGGTTTTGCTATCCGCTTTTTTCCTGCAGGTTTTCCATTACATGTAATTGATCGTGGTGCCCTGCCACAGCAAAAGAAAGGCCGTAACACCTTAAATAGTTTTTTTTTTTTTTTTTTAACATCTAAACAAATTTAAGTAATATATTGTATGAATTGATCAGGGCTGCCAAGTAATAATAAAAAAAATCAAATTAATCACACTCTTGAACTGTGATTAATCATGATTATTATTTGCTTGCATAAATACAAATTGCAAAAGAAAATACCCCAATATTTGGATACAAATGCAATTTGCTAGTCAGAATGTCATACAGGAACGTTTTTTAAAAGTTTCACTATCCACCATCTGAGCAGCGTGGCGGCCAGCCATAAACTTGAGGGTTCCTAGTTCCAATCCAGCTTCCGCCATCTTAGTCACTGCTGTTGTGTCCTTGGGAAAGACACTTCACCCACTTTGCTCCCAGTCCCACCTACACTAGTGTAAATGTAGCATAAATGTAGATACAGGGTTTCTCAGTGTAAAGCGCTTAGAGAAAAAACTATTATATAAATATAATTCACTTTACTTCACCACTGAACTGCAAGTCATTGATTTGCTCAAAACTCGCTGACAGTGTACAGTAAGAATTAAGTGCACATTTTGAAAGTCTCTGCAATGGTATAGCAAACTAGGTACAGATGCACTGTATATTAATAGATCATGTAATAAAGAGACCCATAAACGAGTTTACATTGTGCACCATTACATCTGCATTTACTCTTCCTTAGTTTAACCAGTTGTTTAAACAAATGTAAGCAATTTTTTATTTTTATTGCGCAGTTGGTGTCGCGTTATTATTGTGAAACCTGAAGTGTGTGTGTGTGTGTGTGTGTTTGTGTGTGTGTGTGTGGAAGAAGGTGCCTTGACGAGAAGCCAGTGTGTTGACGAGAGACCAATCAATCAATCAATCAATCAATCAAAGACGTGACTGTTGTCATTGAAGAAGGTGCCTCTCAATTCCCTCGTTACTGTCTGTCTTTCTGCTGGGCTTCATCCAATTACAAAACCTCGGTTACAAAAAGAAGCTAATTTACATTTTCGGATGACAGCGCTGATCTCTTTTTTTGTACAAAATAACGTATTTTTCGGACCTGTTTTATATAAGCACTCGTTGCACATGTAGACTCTATATATAGGTTTTAGGTACTAATTCAGACAACCTTCCTAATTCACCAAAAACCAACAAAAAGTGAAAAAGTAGATATTGATCGGTATGCATGGGTTATCACTCAACCCCGACATGGAGGCCCCTCTTTTCTCCAATGTGGACATCACAGTCCAAAAAAGACAACTTTCTGTCTTTGACATCCTCACGTGTGAACTTGATGGTTTTTGTCCACTGAGTTAATGTGCTCAGTGAAGGTTTGCACTTCTTGGTTTCTGATTTTCACCCATACTACTTGTAGCTTGTTACTGCCCATCACTAAATAGGCTTTGGTCCATCGTAGACAATCCACATCATCCACTGCACAGCACTATCTCCGCACAGAAGAGCAGTTTCAGTAAAAGATTGGGCTCACTGTCCTGCCATACTGACAGACTGAGCCAATCGTTCATCCCCCACGCCAAGCAATAAAACAAGCAACTTATTACAAACCCCGTTTCCATATGAGTTGGTAAATTGTGTTAAATGTAAATATAAACGGAATACAATGATTTGCAAATCCTTTTCAACCCATATTCAATTGAATGCACTACAAAGACGAGATATTTGATGTTCAAACTCATAAACTTTATTATTTTTTTGCAAATAATATTTAACTTAGAATTTCATGGCTGCAACATGTGCCAAAGTAGTTGGGAAAGGGCATGTTCACCACTGTGTTACATGGCCTTTCCTTTTAACAACACTCAGTAAACGTTTGGGAACTGAGGAGACACATTTTTTAAGCTTCTCAGGTGGAATTCTTTCCCATTCTTGCTTGATGTACAGCTTAAGTTGTTCAACAGTTCGAGGGTCTCCGTTGTGGTATTTAGGCTTCCACACATTTTCAATGGGAGACAGGTCTAGACTACAGGCAGGCCAGTCTAGTACCCGCACTCTTTTACTATGAAGCCACGTTGATGTAACACGTGGCTTGGCATTGTCTTGCTGAAATAAGCAGAGGCGTCCATGGTAACGTTGCTTGGATGGCAACATATGTTGCTCCAAAACCTGTATGTACCTTTCAGCATTAATGGCACCTTCACAGATGTGTAAGTTACCCATGTCTTGGGCACTAAAACACCCCCATACCATCACAGATGCTGGCTTTTCAACTTTGCGCCTATAACATTCCGGATGGTTCTTTTCCTCTTTGGTCCGGAGGACACGACGTCCACAGTTTCCAAAAACAATTTGAAATGTGGACTCGTCAGACCACAGAACACTTTTCCACTTTGTATCAGTCCATCTTAGATGAGCTCAGGCCCAGCGAAGCCGACGGCGTTTCTGGGTGTGGTTGATAAACGGTTTTCGCCTTGCATAGGAGAGTTTCAACTTGCACTTACAGATGTAGCGACCAACTGTAGTTACTGACAGTGGGTTTCTGAAGTGTTCCTGAGCCTATGTGGTGATATCCTTTACACTCTGATGTCGCTTGTTGATGCAGTACAGCCTGAGGGATCGAAGGTCACGGGCGTAGCTGCTTACGTGCAGTGATTTCTCCAGATTCTCTGAACCCTTTGATGATATTACGGACCGTAGATGGTGAAATCCCTAAATTCCTTGCAATAGCTGGTTGAGAAAGGTTTTTCTTAAACTGTTCAACAATTTGCTCACGCAAAATAAAACAATGTGACAAGTGGTGACCCTCGCCCCATCCTTGTTTGTGAATGACTGAGCATTTCATAGAATCTACTTTTATACCCAGTCATGGCACCCACCTGTTCCCAATTTGCCTGTTCACCTGTGGGATGTTCCAAATAAGTGTTTGATGAGCAACTTTATCAGTATTTATTGCCACCTTTCCCAACTTCTTTGTCACGTATTGCTGGCATCAAATTCTAAAGTTAATGATTATTTGCAAAAAAAAAAAAGTTTATCAGTTTGAACATCAAATATGCTGTCTTTGTAGCATATTCAACTGAATATGGGTTGAAAATGATTCGCAAATCATTGTATTCTGTTTATATTTACATCTAACACAATTTCCCAACTCATATGGAAACGGGATTTGTACAATATTAGTACACGCAATTGCACTATTTTTTTGTCCTTTTGCATACTGACCTCTATTGCACAACAAAACTGGACTTGTGTTTACTGTATATTCTATCGTATTTTTATTCTTACTTAACCTTGCATGCCCCTGTCTCTCTTTACCATGACACGCTGCTGGAAATGTGAATTTCTCTTTGGAGATTAATAAAGTATCTATCTATCTATCTATCTATCTATCTATCTATCTATCTATCTATCTAGCTCTTGGTTGCTGATATAATAGCGCTCAGATGGCTTAATAAACGTCTTTAAAAAAATCTATTCTTGAGGGGCGGCGTGGCGAAGTTGGTAGAGTGGCCGTACCAGCAATCGGAGGGTTGCTGGTTACTGGGGTTCAATCCCCACCTTCAACCATCCTAGTCAAGTCCGTTGTGTCCTTGGGCAAGACACTTCACCCTTGCTCCTGATGGGTGCTGGTTAGCGCCTTGCATGGCAGCTCCCGCCATCAGTGTGTGAATGTGTGTGTGAATGGGTGAATGTGGAAATACTGTCAAAGAGCTTTGAGTACCTTGAAGGTAGAAAAGCGCTATACAAGAATAAAAGTTTGTATTGATTCAGAATCGAAATAAATAAAAAATGCAATTGATAATTAAAAATGTTTTTTCCAGCACTCCTTATAATTTACCTTTACAGAACCCTGTTGATTGTGAGTAAGCTTGGGTCAGAGATACACAAAGGGTTTTTGTTGTCAATTGAAATCAAGCAATAACTGGAGAGAGGATGCTATTTATGAAATTTGAAAACTAATATATAATGACTGCAATTTTCTAACCAATGGGAATGTGTAGAGGAAAACTTGTCTCGCCGTACCTCCATAGTCACTTATCTATTAGTAATTTATACAGCACAACACAGCAGAAACAGAACCCATATTGTAGTTGCCTTAATTAGCAAACTGCCCAGTCAGTATTAATGGCACTGATAACAGTACTGCAAGTGTTACATGCATGAGTGTAAATGTTTAAAGCAATTTAATGCTGAGTTTTACAAAGCTGATTTGAGCACGGTTGTCATTTAGGTGCAAAAAGAAGTTACACATAAATCATGGAGCAAATATTTCCTTTGATTAAAAATAAACATTTAGATAACAGAACGATAAATACTAGGGCTGTAAATCTTTGGATGCCGCACAATTCGATTCGATTCTTGTGGTTAATGATTCGATTCAGAATCTATTCTCGATTCAAAACGATTCTCGATACTTTTTAAATAACATTGGGTGCCAGTTCCATAATTAACTACATTCCACCATGAAATAGATAATAAACAGCTGTGAAAATGTATATATTACTAACAACAAAACTGCTTTTTTAAAATAAAATTTTACCCAAACATTTAATAAAGTCAAATACAAATAAGGCAACATGAGAAGTATTCCACACTTCTCTTTTGTAAAGTAAATCTCTACGGCAGATATGGGCATATACATCAACAATATGATTTGCCTGAGTGGCAGAGCAGGACAGATTAAAAAAATAAATGAAATAAAAAACAATTTTTTGACTCGATTAACAATCAGTACAAATAAGAATTGTGATTCATTCGAAAGTCGATTTATTTTGACACTCCTAATAAATACCTTTTTTTTTTTTTAGTTCTACAAGTCATCATTAACAGTTTTTTTGTCACAAACTCGCATGGCTGCGGTAGTTGTGACCCCAAGATGCATGGGACATGAGGATGACGTGCAGGCAAGAGTTGTTTAATTCTCACAAGTAGCACAAGGAGGTGCAGCATGGAAGTGCACGAAAGCTTACTGCAAACCAGAGTTAGTAACATTTAACAATCCTCGAGCACTGACTGGAGGGCGAGGCAGGCATGGATAGCAGCCTGATTGACAGCCACAACCAGGTGTGGCCAGGCTGCCAATTAGTGGCGGGCGAGGGAGAAAAGCGCTCAGGGAGACAGACAGGAAGTGGAATTAAAATAAGAGCGCAGACCAGGAAATAAACACAGACACTAAGGAAACACCAAATCATGTGACACCTGATGGGACAGGTCGTCACATTTTACTTGTTGCTCAGTCAAATCTAGAACTTACTGACTTTGAACAGGCACATGTTTGATGTTCTAAAAGTACACTGCAAAAACTGAAATCTAAGTAAGATGAAATATCTCAAATAAGGGTGATATTTGCTTATTTTCTGTCTGATAAGATCATTCTTCTCACTAAGCAGATTTTATGTTAGAGTGTTTTACTTCTTTTAAGGGGTTTGGTCCTAAATTATCTCAGTAAGATACTACAGCTTGTAGCTGAGATTTTATGACCTATATTGGGTAAAACATGCTTGAAACTAGAATATCAACTGATGCAAAGCTGTGTCATTAACACTCACAAGTATAAAACTACTTTTTTAAAGTAATAATTTCTTACTTCAAGCATGAAAAAAAAAAATCATGATGCCGAGCGCCTATCATTATGTCAAGATAATGGCACTAGCATTTAAAAGTTAAAGTTAAAAAGTTAAAGTACCAATGATTGTCACACACACACTAGGTGTGGCGAAATTATTCTCTGCATTTGACCCATCACCCTTGATCAGGGGCGCTGCTAGGGATTTTGGGCCCCATGAAAAGAATCTTTACAGGGCCCCCAACACAGTGTCATTATTTTTTCTGTATTATAATTTCATCATCATTAGGGGCCTCTCTGGGCCCCCCTCCATCTTGGGCCCCTAGAATCCGTCTCCTTTACCCCCCCTTTTCGGCGCCCCTGCCCTTGATCACCCTCTGGGAGGTGAGGGGCGCAGTGGGCAGCAGCGATGGCCGCGCCCGGGAATCATTTTTGGTGATTTAACCCCCAATTCCAACCCTTGATGCTGAGTGCCAAGCAGGGAGGTAATGGGTCCCATTTTTATAGTCTTTGGTATGACTCGGCCGGGGTTTGAACTCCCAACCTACCGATCTCAGGACGGACACTCTAACCACTAGGCCACTGAGTAGGCTGAATTTACTTAATTTAAGAATATTTTTCAACATATTGAGCAAAAATGTCTCTCTTTTTTTTTCTACCAAGAAAAGTCCACTTGTCATTAGTGAGAATATACTTATTTTAAGGTATTTTTGGGTTCATTGAGGTTAGCTAATTTTACTTGTTTTAGAAAGTCTTGACAAGCCAAATTTTCTTGTTGTATTGGCAGATAATTTTGCCAATACCCCTAATTTTTGTATTTTTTTTTCCTTGTTTTTGAACACTGACTTTTTGCAGCGTACTTTTCTCTAACAGTCGCTGTTTTTGACTGAATTGCTTTAAACTTCGAGATAAAAGTCCCTATTAATTTTAGATCGTTAGCCAAGATGCTGAAAGGTTGGTTGGGTTTTTGCCACAGGTTTTGGTTCTGACAATACATGAAAGTTATTTATTGTGACATACGCTGCTCACATTAGTGTTATGCGCACAATAGGCTCAATGCAATTATAAAATATCACAACGCGTTTAGAGCATGTTTGACAGCCTTTTTATAAGTCTGGAACTATCTCTGCGAATGTTTTGCCGACAGATGTTGGCCATAATTGCGGCATTTAGTGCTCCTGTTTTGATACGCAACAGTGGTAATTATGATGCAGCTGCTGACAGAAGACGACGTCCTCGCATCTCCGCCGTAGTTGCCGTTGTGGATGGTTTTTAACGACACCTTGATGATTGTTGGGTTACAGTCGCGAGCTGTGAAACGTTTAACTCTGCATCTGGTCACCATTGTCGGCTGCCAGTTACCACAAACAGAGCAGCATTGGTTACATTGTTTTGTCGTTTGCAAAATCTGTTGCGTAAAACAAAAAACGCCCATGCGACCTCACTTGTTTTATCTTCGTTCTTTCTTTACGGTCAGCCTGGTTTTTTGTGTTTGCTTCTGTGCCACCAAGGTTACTCGTTAATGTTTGTGTGACTTCAGCCTTTAAAGCAAAAAGATGTGGCTCAACTTCCCGTAGCTGACTGTCTGTCCTTCTTTAGACTGCAGTAGTTGAGACAGCATATCTGCTGATTGCTACTAAGTACTTAAATTAATTTAGCCATAATCACTTAATCGCCATTAATCAAAAATAAATAATAGATAATAATCCCCTATTACAGCAAATTATTTCCAAGACAACTCATTACAGGACAGACAAATACCTATTTTTGATACGTTTGCCCCTATAAAATGCTTCTCACAGTGTTTAAACACATTTTGAATTCAGTTTTACACAATAAGAAACAATCGTAATTAAAAATGTGCAGTTATGCAACATCACCTCTTGTCAGAGCATCTCTCTGCTGGATAATGTTAAGTGAATTGACTTGTGAGACGGCACCTTATGCTGGATTCCTAGCTCTTTTCCCCCAACAGAAAGCGCCATAAAACCACTTTCTGTCCAAGTTAAAAAAAAACTACAACAACTAATTATTTGTAGGTTTTTACCATTTAAAGCAAAGAAGAGAAACATGTAGGGTTGCAAAGGCTGAACCGCAAATGGGCAGTTGATGTTTAATTAATCATACGTATTCCCAATTTATTTACACACTTTGTTGCACTTAAAATACTTTGTCAACATTTATTTAGCCTTAAACAAGATTTAATTTGTGGCCCCATGTTGGTCTTTAACGTTACGCTTATAACAAGTTCTATGAAAACTATTACTTTGACACAACTTTAAAAAAAATTGAGACAACATTTACCAATCAATTGTTACAGATTTTGTGAATTTTAGTTTGTCATAGGTTGGTGAACATTTTTATAATTAAGTTGGTGATAAGTTAAAGATGCAACACAATTAAGTATGATTTTTAAATTTCCCAAATTTCTGAGTTTGTGCATAAAAGCCACAACCAAGAAAAATACAGTTCAAGTCTGTTAATAATTATATATGAAGAAATAATGGAGTATTAATAATTTTCAAGTTATAAAAGATGTGTAATAACTATAAATCATTTATGAACAATAAAAACAAAAATACAACATTGACAACTACAATTTAGTTCAATCCAATATGTTCATTAGCTATGTATTTATATTCCAGATAATATCCAACGTTTATATGAAGAGGTAAAAAAATATCGTTTGAAGAAAAGTGTTCAAAAACTCCTATTGCAGTCAAGCCAATTCAAAACTGCTATGCCGCTTTGGCATTGATTGAAAAACCAAGCAAAACACATAAAATGGACAAAAAATATGATAACAAATGTTCTTCAGATAATATCCTTGGGGAAAAAGTTTGGCTACAGTATATACTTAAATAGTCGTCATGATGACGGAAATCAAAGCGATGCTAAATTAGCAATGATCTGCATGGGCTTTTAATTGGATGTGGCCGCGATGCTGCACAACCGAACTAAAACTATTACAAATGACATGTTAATGCACGGCACACTGACAAAGCTTAACCTATTGTCACTATAACAATCTACAAGGTTAATATAGTTTGCTTCTCTTTCTTCCCCTCCATTTATCTGCTTTCTTTTGTATTTGAAATTATCATTACATATATATATTGTTGCATGTAAGACACTTGTATTGTTGATAATAGAGGTCATTATTGGTATTTTTATTGCTCCATTTGTAGTGCAATAATGTTCATTGTCATTTCTGTGTTATTAATATTTACTTCACTAACTGCTTCTTTACTATCACATTTGTACATATCGTATTTGCTGATGTTGTTTTATTGTTGTTGTTGTTGTTGTTGTTGTGTTTGCTGTTGTTGTTGTTGTCTCTATGTCTTATCCCCCTCTTGTCCCCGCAATTTCCCCCTCTCTCTTCCTTTTTTTCTCTTTCTATCCCTTCTTGCTCTGGTCCGGCTGCGCCAAATAATAATATAAATCAATTTAATAAAGTCAAATACAAATAAAGCAACAAGAGAAGTATCCCACACTTCTCTTTTGTAAAGTAAATCTGTACAGCAGATATGGGCATTGACATCATTAATATGATTTGCCTGAGTAGCTGGACAGGACAAAAAAAAAAGACTAAACAAAGGACATGTTGACTCACTTATTGAATAGAAGTTTGAGGCATGTGAAATTTTTAATGTTTCAAATCCGCGTTTTGAAACATTAATTTGCGCATCAAAATTGAACTTCCACAATTTTTGATGAAATATCAATAAAAATACTATCTAAACAAAATTTGTTGAACGTTCGCTTTAGCCACAGGTACTCGCTGTTCCTCTTGCCTAAACGACAGACTTAGTTGCAGGACACGGAGACGATCAAGAGCACCGAAAGATTCTCGCTAGTTAGCTAACAATGTCGCTAGCTTACTTGTTGTCGCCTCTGTTCTTTCTCCGAGCCCCAACATTGACGGCTGTCCATTTTGCTACTAATCATATTTGGATGATTACAATCTGAACACTGTTAGTTCTGAACCAGTTGTAGTTCTAGAGTATTTATTAGTGGCCAGTAAGAAAATATATTTTTGACGTGACGGATTGTAAACAGAGGTCACAATACCGGATAGAGTTGCCAAATGGGGAACATTTTTCTGAGTTCTTTGCATGCATGTTATTTAATTTTACATTACACTTTCAATGATAATAATATTTGTAAATGATTTATTAAAAAAAACAAAAAAATGGAACATGCACGTTTCAAAAAGACAGCCAAAAGAAGTTGGTAGATGAGAATGAATGTAAAGGTAAAATATATTGCAGGAAATGTAGTCTTGATTTTTTTTTAAATATTTCGATATTTGCGTGGCAGCTCTTCATGCTGATTGAACATGTTCTCCTTTTTTTTTCTCAATTATTACTCTTTTTTTCCTCAAAGGGTTACCAGAAAGAAAGCCTCATTGTAATCATGAGGCAATTGAGTCCATCCATGACGAACAAGCTAACACCCGCAGAGCGCGATAACCACAGTGATGATCAGCTACTGAAAGGAACTTTTAAATGGTTTGTTAATAAACATGCTGTGCTTTGATGAAAAGATAACAATAAGCTGTTCAAACTTTAAAACTTCAAATATTCTTTATTGTCAAATCCTCCATACATGCAAGGCTTAAGGAATGATCGAGACACCAGGGTAATTAAGAAAATGCATGATTAATCTGCATTTATATACGATTAATGCAATTATTTTTTTGTAATTAAGCTAACACGTGTTGCCTTAACTTTGACAGCCCACATAATTTTTCTGTTTAAAAAAATACATGCTAATTAGCTCATTGTGTGATGCTGATTGAAATGTTTCTCCTTTTTTTCTAAATGTTTACTCTTTTTTTCCTTAAAGGGTTACCAGAAACAAAGTATAATTGTAATCATGAGGCAATTGAGTCCCTACATGTAGAACAAGCTAACCACCTGCAGAGCGTGATAACCACAGTGATGATCAGCTACTGAAGTGACAGGTCGCCATAATCATGTGCCCCTCCAAGTTGTTGTAGCCCTAAACAACCGCATTGAGTGTTTATGCCAGGGGCCGGCCCTGAGTAAGTCACAAATGTAGGAAAAGCCTTGGAGCCTTCCTGAATGTTATTTTGTGTTTCATTTACTGCTATAAAATGTTACATTTTTAAAACCAGATTAATTACACTCGAATTGGGATGAATCACGATTAATCGCAGTTCATAACATTGCCTCAGGAATACTCTGCCAGCATTTTTTGTCGCTGGTTAATGATGTACTTGTAGAGTCTTTTGCTAGCGGCTGCCTCAAAAACGTGTTTTGGTTTTAAATGGTTTGTTTAACATGATGTGCTTTGATGAAAAGATAACAATATGCTGTTCAAATTTTTAAAACTTCAAATATTCTTTATTGTCAAATCCTCCATACATGCAAGACTTAAGGAATGTTCGAGTCACCATGGCAATTAAGAATGTGTGGTTCAAAAATAAATGCATGATTAATCTGCATTTATATACGACTATCCATCCATCCATCCATCCATCTTCTTCTACTTATCCGAGGTCGGGTCGCGGGGGCAGCAGCCTAAGCAGGGAAGCCCAGACTTCCCTCTCCACAGCCACTTCGTCCAGCTCCTCCCGGGGGATCCCAAGGCGTTGCCAGGCCAGCCGGGAGACATAGTCTTCCCAACGTGTCCTGGGTCTTCCCCGTGGCCTCCTACCCGTCGGACGTGCCTTAAACACCTCCCTAGGGAGGCGTTCGGGTGGCATCCTGACCAGATGCCCGAACGACCTCATCTGGCTCCTCTCGATGTGGAGGAGCAGCGGCTTTACTTTGAGCTCCTCCCGGATGACAGAGCTTCTCACCCTATCTCTAAGGGAAAGCCCCGCCACCCGGCAGAGGAAACTAATTTCGGCCGCTTGTACCCGTGGTCTTGTCCTTTCGGTCATGACCCAAAGCTCATGACCATAGGTGAGGATGGGAACGTATATCGACCGGTAAATCGAGAGCTTTGCCTTCCGGCTCAGCTCCTTCTTCACCTCAACGGATCGATACAGCGTCCGCATTACTGAAGACGCCGCACCGATCAGCCTGTCGATCTCACGATCCACTCTTCCCTCACTCGTGAACAAGACTCCGAGGTACTTGAACTCCTCCACTTGGGGCAAGATCTCCTCCCCAACCCGGAGATGGCACTCCACCCTTTTCCGGGAGAGAACCATGGACTCAGACTTGGAGGTGCTGATTCCCATCCCAGTTGCTTCACACTCGGCTGCGAACCGATCCATATATACGACTAATGCAATTATTTTTTGTAATTAAGCATATGCGTATTGCCTTAACATAATTTTCATGTTAAAAAAAACATGCTAATTAGCTCATTGACATAAAACTACCATAGGTTGCATGGAAATTGCCATCCTTAAAATGTTTCACAACTCATCAGCTGTGTATTCCATGTTCTTTGTCCAAATGCTTTTTAATATGGTTGTCTCAATGGAATCGAACACTTACTTCTCAGTATTTAAGGCAATCTCCGAGAGAACCCTGGGGGTCACGTTTTTTATGCTGCAACAAAACAACAATAAAATCCAGTCGCCTTAAGGCACACTGGCAGCTATGTCGAGGCAATGAAGGCAATGTTAAAAAAAATCTTCCTTTTACTCTCCAGGGTGGTAGATGAAGGATGAGTGTTGGATAACAGGGATCACAGGCGACCGGTGGGATAATGAGGATTCGCTCAGATGAGCCATGTCATCCCTTCACCCTTTGACACAGCATCGTAGCTAATTTAGCTTCTTTTACCGCCATCCCAGAGAGAATGTATCACCTATTTCAATGATCCCCTCGGGAAATTCTTGTTTTTTCGCATGATGCTCCATCTTAAAAACAAAGCTAAATGTGTCTTCTGGAAAGAAATCAGAAATTCACAATAGCATGGGATCGTTCACCTCCACTTGCACCCGATTGTTTATAAACTTGCTGCCATTTACAATAAACACAACAGAACAAAAGCAATTTAAATAGCGCACCCAGCAAATAACAGAACCAGTCACTATTACAACTTTGAGAGTTTGCAAACAAAAGTAATTTTCAGTTTGTACTGATTGGCGAAATAATTTTTCTGATAATTGAAAGTATATTTTGGAAATTTTAAAACACATTCATTACAACTCAATCCATCCATCAATTTTGTACCGCTTGTCCCTTTCGGCGGGGTCATGGGGGGTGCTGGGGCCTATCTCAGCTGCATTCGGGCTACTTAAATAGAATAGAATAGAATAGAAAGTACTTTATTGATCCCTAGGGGAAATTCAGCTGTGCCATATGTAGTAATGTGGCCAGAAATGGTATTGCAATCACAGTCAAAATCCTGTAGTCCCCTCCCACTCTCCATGGCTGAGGTTGCCAGATACGCAGCCGAATCCGAATCCTACTCCAAAGAACTTGGAGCTAAGCATTCGTTGCACGAACATCTAGCTTTGTTAGACAAGGTCATAGACTGTATTGGATATTACAGTTTACATAGGAAATGTCCATTTCCATTTAATACAAGTAATAACAAAATGTAAATGCCTTACTTACCTATCAAGGAGGAAATTAGCAAGTTTGGCGTCAGATGAAAAAATCTTCTCTGCCTTCAATCGTGTCCAAAACTGGCAATTTAAAGTGCAGGCAGAGGTAGCTAAAGCTGTGAAATGATGACCACCGCTAATTAGAGACACTGCCTTACTTATAAGAAACTGCGATTAATTGGAGTATTTACGTTACGAAGATTCTTAAAATATGAACAAGGCACACCGTATTACAATTGTTACGTACAATCTAAGATTAAAATGAATAACATTAAAACTTAGTCACATGTCGATTCCTATTCTATACCAAACACAATAACAGACTAAATATCAAATTTTCTAGCATGCACACATCGCACTGTATGGAATGGCCTCAATCTCGTTACCTTGCGTAATGACAATAAAGCTGATTCTGATTCTGATTCTGAAATACCAAAATAATTACAAACAAAAGCTTTGATTTTCTTTGTCATGGATTCCTCGCACCTCCAAAGACATGCACCTGGGGATAGGTTGATTTGCAACACTAGATTGGCCCTAGTGAGTGAATGTGGGTGTGAATGTAGTCTGTCTATCTGTGTTGGCCCTGTGATGAGGTGGCGACTTGTCCAGGGTGTACCACGCCTTCCGCCCGAATGTAGCTGAGATAGGCTCCAGCGACCCCCCGCGACCCTGAAAGGAATAAGCGGTAGAAAATGGATGGATGGATGTTTTGGTGCTTGTTAAAATGTACATGAGTGCCTAATAAAGTCAAGTGTGAAGTTCCAAACCTTATCACGTTCCATGTCTTGATTAACTTTGCTTTACCACTTAAATTTTTTTGAAGTTCTCCCCTCAACACAGGTTTTCACTCTGCATCCTTAGATCATTTCTTGCCATTCATGTTAATTACTGATTTAGATATGCAGCGTGTCGACATTTTAATAAGATGCACAGGTTTTTAGCTTTCATCATGAGTGCTCGCACATCGGAGTGAACCAACTCTTATGTGGTAAATCACACAACGGCTACCAAAATAACGTGCCACTCTCAACCACTGCCAGTCAGTTAAAACATCTCCGGCAGATGGAATGGTTCTCACCTCGCTGTGATGTATACAACGGTTTTCACATGTTACACTGCAACTGGTCTTTTTCCTCTCTCACTCTTCCACGAGCCTCCTTTTGTAAATCTTAAAGAGGAACATTATCACAATTCAGAAGGGTTAAAACCATTAAAAATCAGTTCCCAGTGGCTTATTTTAATTTTCGAAGTTTTTTTCAAAATTTTACCCATCACGCAATATCCCTAAAAAAAGCTTCAAAGTGCCTGATTTTAACCATCGTTATATACACTCGTCCATTTTCCTGTGACGTCACATAGTGATGCCGATACAAACAAACATGGCGGGTAGAACAGAAAGGAATAGCGACATTAGCTTAGATTCAGACTCGTATTTCAGCGGCTTAAGCGATTCAACAGATTACGCATGTATTGAAACGGATGATTGTAGTGTGGAGGCAGGTAGCGAAAACGAAATTGAAGAAGAAACTGAAGCTATTGAGCCATATCGGTTTGAACCGTATGCAAGCGACAGCCAGCGACACGGGAGAAAGCGAGGACGAATTCGGCGATCGCCTTCTAACCAACGATTGGTATGTGTTTGTTTGGCATTAAAGGAAACTAACAACTATGAACTAGGTTTACAGCATACAAAATACATTTGGCAACAACATGCACTTTGAGAGTGCAGACAGCCTAGTTTTCATCAATTAATATATTCTGTAGACATACCCTCATCCGCTCTCTTTTCCTGAAAGCTGATCTTTCCAGTCCAGTTGGAAATGCATCTGCTTTGAGTGTCGCAGGATATCCACACATTCTTGCCATCTCTGTCGTAGCATAGCTTTCGTCGGTAAAGTGTGCGGAACAAACGTCCAATTTCTTGCCACTTTCGCATCTTTGGGCCACTGGTGCAACTCGAATCCGTCCCTGTTCGTGTTGTTACACCCTTCGACAACACACCGACGAGGCATGATGTCTCCAAGGTACGGAAAACAGTCGAAAAAACGGAAAATAACAGAGCTGATTTGACTCAGTGTTTGTAATGTGTTTGAGAAAATGGCGGATTGCTTCCCGATGTGACGTCACGTTGTGACGTCATCGCTCCGAGAGCGAATAATAGAAAGGCGCTTAATTCGCCAACATTCACCCATTTAGAGTCCGGAAATCAAAATAAAAAAAAAAAAAAGGTCTTTTTTCTGCAACATCAAGGTATATATTGCCGCTTACATAGGTCTGGTGATAATGTTCCCCTTTAAACGGAATAATTCAGTCACAGCCCACGGCCAAAGACAACACTGAAGTTGGATCGATGGATGTATAGACATATAGGTGTATAGATAGATACAGTAGATAGATAGATAATGTTTTATTCTCTTTAGCTTGGTTTTAGTCAGTTGCCTCAACTGAAGGACCAATAAAGTGAGGGAGAAACCTTACTTCCTCACACATGTTTTAAACCTTACAATTGCCTTGTGGGTCTGGGAGAGGTGACAGTTTGGTATTTACAAAACACAAGAGTGCTTCTGTTGTATAAAGGAACTTGTAACACATTGGCAGGTCCTTGCATTAACATTTTAATCTTGCTAACTAACATAGAACACTGGGGTCTAAACTTGTGATTCACATAATTGAGGCGTTCCTCAAGGCACCCTTTTAGGTCCTCTCCTTTTTGGCAGTTAACACATTTTTTCACAATGTAATTTCTGTAAGTAAGGTGTTGCTGTAGCTTGTTTACTTCAGATGCAGTCAGTAGCCATTTGTTCAACTTCTCTAGGTATATTAATAGGGTTCCTCAAGGTTCTATTTTAGGTCCTCTTTTTTTCATAATTTGAGCTGGTCAACTGGTGACCTGCAAGTTCAGTTACACAAACGTGTGAGAGACACACATTTTTAGCAGAAGATCCTTAAAAACAGCAGAAAGCTTCTGTCACTTTGACAAAAATAAATAGACCAAAATCAATTTTTTACTGGAGAGAACGCTGGTTCTGCGGAATATAGAGAATAGGACTGATAGTGAAGGGAGAAGTCCAGGCCCCTGGTCCTTAGCTTTCTGGAAATGTGGCCCCAAAAACAATTTTGTGGAATATTCCTGCTGTAGGGCATCTGATGCCTCACGTGAAGACGTCAATCGGCCATTTAAATTAGTATCTTTACCATCTAATACTTTTCGATAATTCAAAGGACCTGTCTAACACTAAGCCTGTGACATCATCAGCCACCCCATTAGCATAAAACAAGCTGCCAAATTGCTCGGCTTGTTGTATACAAACTATTATTTTCCCGCCATGACCTTTCCCTTTGTGTGGGCTTAGTGTTCCCGTGATGTTGTGAAGGGATTAAGCCTGTTTGCTGTAGGGACCAAGACGGGCTTCAGTGATTGTGAAGGAGATGGAGATTTATCACATGCATGCACGCACAGTTGCATAATATCTGCAGCACGCACACAAAGAGCTGTTGCTGTGCTTAAGCTAATGTGGTTCAACTTACAAAGTGTCAATATTAACCACATAATTTATGCCAGATCGTAGTAGGCTAAACGAGACTTTCTCCTAGTCTAGATGTTGCTGTAAGAGTGTGCCTATTGTACTGTTCTTCTAAACGTGTTCTACTACTGTACAAGTATTATATATACCTGTAAATACAAATGCTGAGGTAAATTGGTTAATTGTTCCAGTCCAGTCCTGCAGGTGGCAGTAATACGCATTTCTAACTGACAATTGGATTTTAATGGAATTATCTATAATTGACATATTTAACAACGTTTCTAGGTCATGGCACATGTTTGCCTGTAGGGGTGGATGATACTGCAAATGTTGGTATAGATGCAATACTATAAATATGGGACCAGTACTGATACTGGTATTTTCACTGAACATTTTTCAAGCTCATTGAATGATTTTGTGAGTTTGGCATCAAGCTTGTTTGTGAACCATTTAACGATGTATATAATTTACCACAATCTAACAGAATAGAATAATATAAAAAAAGAATACACAAAAGAACAATAAAAAAATATTTTAGTGCCAAAGTGCCTCTTTTCCCCCCATGGTGTCTGCGGGACTGCTCGTGGTAGCTCTTTCAGGCTCGTTTAGTGGGATTTGTATTTTTATCACAACCTTGTTTTGAGGTAACTTTAGTATTTGGACACATTTTAACCCTGTATTTTTACTGTGACTTGTTGGTGGCATTTTTTATTTTTATTTTTTTGCATTTTTTTTATTGTTGTTCTCTGACTTTTAAAATCCAGCCAAAGCCAAACAATGGAGTACTCTTCCCTATTTTCGGCACTGATTATTTGTTGGGCTTTGTTGGTTCAGCTTCCATTGGGTTGTTTCTGCTATTTTGTTAATGTCCTCTAAGCTTTTTGTGGCCCTAAGCTGTTTATGGTGCCATTTCAGTCTTCACCCCACCCTAACCCTAACACCACCTAAAAAACAAAATAAAACTAATAATTGACTTAATTCAATTAAAACAGTTTTTTAAGCACATGTTAAAACCGTATTTAGGTTTTTGACATTTGGTTTAAAACCTAATGATACCTATAATAATGATAATATAGTGTTATTGAATGCACCACCATCTTTTTCTATGAAATGAAAAAGTGGAACTTAAACAAATTTGTCTGATGCTGCTATAAATAGATTCATTATATTTTTACCTTGGATTGATTGAGACTTGTATTAGTAGATTGCACAGTACAGTACATATCCCGTACAATTGACCACTAAATGGTAACACCCGAATACGTTTTTCAACTAGTTTAAGTCCACGTTAATCAATTCATGGTAACGTTAAGGAATGAACCATTTAGCATTTCTGCAAAGGAGTGTAGTTAGTGTTACACATTACTAATTTGATTCAAACAACGGTATGATTTAAATAAATGATGTTTTAAAAATGTCAGATTGGAATGAAAGAAAAAAGATCTTAAAATCTTTGCAAAAGCCAAGGCTATGATCATGGGGCCAACACTAGTGGTTGAGGTCATAAACAACTGCATAGCGTGTTTATGCCACGGGCTGGCCCTGCTTGCATGCATGGATGTTTCAAAACATTAGCCGTTATTTCAGATGACGTAAAAATGCTGCCCCAAGTGCTGCAGACATTTTTTTTTTGTCACACTACGATATGTATTACAATATCGCACAGCGCTACCACCCACGCTTATTTACCTGGCCATGTGTTGCTATGCAGAATTTTAAGCGCATAACCTGTCCATTGTCAATATAAAATTCTGGCAACTTATTTGTTGATTTGGGACGGTTTAGCTTGGTTGGTAGAGCGGCCGTGCCAGGAACTTGATGGTTGCAGGTTCGATCCCCGCTTCCGCCATCCTAGTCACTGCCGTTGTGTCCTTGGGCAAGACACTTTACCCAACAGCTTCCAGTGCCACCCACACTGGTTTAAATGTAACTTAGATATTGGGTTTCACAATGTAAAGCGCTTTGAGTCACTTGAGAAAAAGCGCTATATAAATGTAATTCACTTCACTTCAATTTGTTTAAAAGCTAATCTATGGGCTTGGAAATTGTACAAGTACCAAAATGTATTGTGGTACTTTTCAAATTTGTTTTTAAAGTAAAGGGGACTACAAAAAAAAGGCTTCTTTTTAACAATCAATATTACAATACATTAAACATATGGTTCTTATTGCACTCAAAGAACAATTTAAGAAGATTAAAATACAAATTAAAATACAAATCAAAAGGCATCAAACACATTGGCCTTTTGTTATTGCACTCATAGAACAATTTACAAGTGTATATATTACATATAGCCTGCCATCATCGAGGATGAGGTTAGAATAGAATAGAAAGCTTTATTGACATTGTATTAAATGTTTCATGATTTATGGTTGCCATTCTTGATCTGTGCTTTACAATCATTAGTAAATACAAAACACTATACTATGGCTGAAACTACACATATAATACATGTAGCAGCCAAAAACACACATCGGTAAAGATGAAACACGAATTGTAGCAATTTGTTACAAATTTCAGTAATTTCACTTGCATTAGTTTGCGCCACGTGGGCGGTTTTAACTCCACTAATATTGTCATCAAGCCAAGCAGTTGTGTGCGTATCTACGTACTGTATCTATATGTACACAACAGAGGAGCTAATTAACTACAATACCTTCAAAGTCATTGTGCAAGTCTGGATGATTGTTATTTAAATGTTTACCAAGTTTGAAGCGCTGGTGGTACTGTCTTGCCCACTTTGGCGAGGCATGTTTTAAAGCACGGCGCCTCCGTGTTTAAAGCGTCACCTTCATTGTAGGTTTTAAAGTGAAAATACCTCCATATTGCGCTTCACACACTCTTTCTATTAACCAGTAGAATTGCCTTAATTTCCCATTTTTCCTCTCTACTCTGTTTCTGCTTGTGCACTCTGTGAGTGTGTGCGCGCTGACACACTCAACATGCTCCTCATCTCTGTTCGTCACCTCTGCACGGCAGCATACCGATATTTTTCAAAGGCAGTATAGTACCGTATTCAGTCCATTAGTACCGCGGGACTTTATTACAAAACCCAAAACCGGTGAAGCTGGCACGTTGTGTAAATCGTAAATAAAAACAGAATACAAGGATTTGCAAATCCTTTTCAACTTATATTCAATTGAATAGACTGCAAAGACAAGATACTTAATGTTCGAACTGAGAATGGTAATTTTTTTTTGCAAATAATCATTAACTTAGAATTTAATGGCAGCAACACATTGCAAAAAAGTTGGCACAGGGGCATTTTTACCACTGTGTTACATGGCCTTTCCTTTTAACAACACTCAGTAAACGTTTGGGAACTGAGAAGACTATTTTTTGAAGCTTTTCAGGTGGAATTCTTTCCCATTCTTGCTTGATGTACAGTTTAAGTTGTTCAACATTCCGGAGTCTCCGTTGTTGTATTTTATGCTTCATATTGCGCCACACATTTTCAATGGGAGACAGGTCTGGACAACAGGCAGGCCAGTCTAGTACCCGCACTCTTTTACTACGAAGTTACGCTGTTGTAACACGTGCAGAATGTGGCTGGGCATTGTCTTGCTGAAATAAGCAGGGGCATCCATGAAAAAGATGTTGCTTGGATGGCAACATATGTTGCACCAAAACCTGTATGTACCTTTCAGCATTAATGGTGCCTTTACAGAGGTGTAAGTTACCCATGCATTGGGCACTAATACACCCACATACCATCACAGTCCGGATGGTTCTTTTCCTCGTCCACAGTTTCCAAAAACAATTTGAAATGTGGACTCGTCAGACCACAGAACACTTTTCCACTTTGCATCAGTCCATCTTAGATGAGCTCGGGCCCAGCGAAGCCGGCTGCGTTTCTGGGTGTTGTTGATAAATGGCTTTCGCTTTGCATAGTAGCGTTTTAACTTGCACTTACAGATGTAGCGATGAACTGTAGTTACTGACAGTGGTTTTCTACTCAGTGACGTAGTGGTTAGAGTGTCCACCCTGAGATCGGTAGGTTGTGAGTTCAAATCCCGGCCGAGTCATACCAAAGACTATAAAAATGGGATCCATTACCTACCTGCTTGGCACTCAGCATCTAGGGTTAGAATTTGGGGTTAAATCACCAAAAAGGATTCCCGGGCGCGGCCGCCGCTGCTGCCCATTGCTCCCCTCACCTCCCAGGGGGTGAACAGGGAGATGGGTGACATTTCATCACACCTATTGTGTTTGTGACAATCATTGGTACTTTAACTTTTAACTTAACTTAACTTTTCTGAAGTGTTCCTGAGCCCATGTGGTGATATCCTTTATACACTGATGTCAGTTTTTTGATGCAGTGCCACCTGAGGGATTGAAGGTCATGGGCATTCAATGTTGGTTTTGAGCCTTACCGCTTACGTGCAGTGATTTCTCCAGATTCTCCGAACCTTTTTATGACGGACAGATGGTGAAATCCCTAAATTACTTGCAATAGCTTGTTGAGAAATGTTGTTCTTAAACTGTTAGACAATTTGTTTACGCATATGTTCACAAAAAGGTGACCCTTGCCCCATCCTTGTTTGTGAATGACTGAGCATTTCATGGAAACGGCTTTTATACCCAATCATGGCACCCACCTGTTGCCAATTAGCCTGTTCACCTGTTGGGCGTTCCAAATAAGTGTTTGATGAGCATTCCTCAACTTTCTCAGTCTTTTTTGCCACTTGTGTCAGCTTTTTTTTAAACATGTTGCAGGCATCAAATTCCAAATGAACTAATATTTGCAAAAAATAACAAAGTTTACCAGTTTGAAAGTTAAGTATCTTGTTTTTGCAGTCTACTTAATGAATATAGGTTGAAAAGGATATGCAAATCATTTTATTCTGTTTTTATTTACGATTTACACGACGTGCCAACTTCACTGGTTTTGGGTTTTGTAGTACTGGTATAACGTACAACCCTTCTTTGTATTATATATAACATAAACACAGTGTGGTACTACCGCAGCTGCCTTTAACACAGAGTTAAATCAAATCTTCTCTCCACATCCCCACAAATTGAAGCTTGTCTTTATTATCTAAAGCCACACCACTCCACAAAGTTTGTTGTAAATGGGTTGAACACTTTTGTAGTTGCGCTGGTAATCTTTAGACAACATAGCTTCAACATCATGGAGAGTTGCCAATAGAGGCAACAACAAAGAGATGACAATGAGACAAGAGACCATTTATGTAGACTCTGAAAAAGAATCAACTAATTGGCACATTTCTGTCAGCGCATCACTGTGTTCTTAACGAGGTGGCTTGCCTAATGAATAATGCCACACAAGCTTAGATAGGGTGTTCAGTTTACAATGTTCCTGCAAGAAGGTCACATCCATCCCTCATTATCCTTCCTCCTTTATTAAAGTCCACAAAGCTTTTGGCACACTCCTGCCAAAGTACTTAGTAATGTTGATACCGCATACTTTGACAGATGTTTGACAACCTGACTTGAAAAAAAACACTGTACTAAATTGAAGCTGCAGATCATTTTAATGCATACTTGCCAACCCTCCCGGATTTTCCGGGAGACTCCCGAAATTCAGCGCCTCTCCCGAAAACCTCCCGGGACACATTTTCTCCCGAAAATCTCCCGAAATGCAGGCGGACTCAGGTCCATGCGGACCTGAGTCTGCTTTCCCACAATATAAACAGCGTACCTGCCCATTCACGTTATAACTGTAGAATGATGGAGGGCGAGTTCTTGGTTTCTTATGTGGGTTTATTGTTAGGCAGTTTCATTAACGTCCTCCCAGCGCGGCAACAACTCACAACAACAGCAGTCACGTTTTCGTCTACCGTAAAGCAGTTTGTCTGCCGTAAACAGCAATGTTGTGACACTCTTAAACAGAACAATACTGCCATCTAGTGCATTTGATGAAAGCACTTTTGTGCGTGCCACACAGCAATGCATCATCAGAGAGGGTGTTCAGCATGGTTAGAAAAATAGTGACAGAGAATAGAACAAGGATGGACAATTCAACCCTTAACTCAACAATGAGTAGATGAGTGTTATGTGTGTGTATATGTGTAAATAAATGAACACTTAAATTCAAGTCTTTATTTTATATATATATATATATATATATATATATATATATATATATATATATATATATATATATATATATATATATATAAAATAAAATAAATATATATTTATAGCTAGAATTCACTGAAAGTCAAGTATTTCTTGTATATATATATATATATATATATATATATATATATATATATATATATATATATATATATATATATATATATATGTGTATATATATATATATATATATATATATATGTGTATATATATATATATATATATATACATATATGTATAATATATATATATATATATATATATATATATATATATGATTACTTGACTTAGTATTTCTTATATATATATATATATATATATATATATATATATATATATATATATATATATAAATATATATATATGAAATACTTGACTTGGTGAATTCTAGCTGTAAATATACTCCTCCCCTCTTAACCACGCCCCGCCCCCAACCACGCCCCCCGCCCCCCGCCCCCGCCCCCCCCCCCCACCTCCCGAAATCGGAGGTCTCAAGGTTGGCAAGTATGTTTTAATGTTTTCTTCTGATTGGACAGTTCATGTTTGCTAGAGTGACTAACTTAAAATTGAGTGTCACAACCCACTGAGACTTTGATGTCACCGGGCCGCCGCCTGGTGGTCACTCTGATGCTTCATGGTTTCACACTAAGCTGCTCCCATTAAAAGGACCATGGACTCATTTTGGGGCAGGTAAATATTCATCTCTAAAAAGGAAAGCCTTGCCCATTGGTATGAAAGCTTAAAGTTATTAAAGGCCAAATATTTTCTCTGCTTGTCAGAACTGCATAAATTGTATAAACTCCACAGTTCATAAGTCTTTTGCAGTGTTTGGCTTAATTGACTAAAACTTTGCAGCTGCTGACCTTGCTGTTGTGTTGAGAGGAGTCAAATATTGTGAAAGCATAGGATCATCATAAATTACTGAAAACATATGCTTTGAGAGCAGGCTCAAGCGTTAAAACTTCGCTTGAGCCTGTGAACGGTCGGAATAAATGCAATAGATGTAATGAGGTCACATTGGCTCCATTGTAAGCAGACTTTTATTTACCAGTTAGAATGCATACAAAAAAAACAGATGTGTTCTTGCTTCTCATAAGGATTGTGAATTATAGGCAAAATTCCAAAAAAAGTGCAGTTACACTTTAAGTTTATTGGGCTGCTGTCAGCAGTCAGTAAGGGCTTTAATTTGAGTTTGCGTCTGCCTTTGTCTTCATGGAAAAAGCAGCCGGACTGTCAGACTTATTGTACATTCATTTTTACTTGGGCTGTTCAAAGACAAAGCTTGTTTGCCTTTGCCAGCAGAAAGTCATACAAGTGTCAATTAGAGGTGGGAATCTTTGAGCAGCTCACGATTCGATTACTTAATTTAATTATAATTTGATAACACACCTCTAATAGTTTTTCCTCCCGGAAAGCAGGGCAACAACAAAAGGCTACAGCATATATGGAATACTAAATATGTGAGAACTGTAGCTGCCTGCCTAATTGATAAAATAAATAAACAACCCACTATTGAGCAGGCGTCCTTGTTTTAATTTCCATGCCTTACAAAACCATGGAATACCCAGACACTTTCCCCCGAATCCCCGTCCACTCGCAGCTCAAAGAGGTGTGTACAGTATAGGGATGTCCTGATGCAGGTTTTTGCACTTCCGATCCGATACCGATATTGTTTTTGCACTTCCGATCCGATACCGATACTGACCGATACCGATACTGGCCTATCCGAGCATGTATTAAAGTTTAAAGTTATTTAGCCTACTTAGTTGTCAGAATCATGTTGAAAAGGGTTTTAGTACTCTTGATAACAACTAGCCAGCTGAATTAAAGGAGTTTGAATAATACACAATGGTTGGTAACAAGAAACTGACCTGTTTATTCAAGGATAAACACAAAATAGACAAAATGATACATGACAAACAGAAATGGCATCATTGAACTAGGGCTGGGCGATATGGCCTTTTTTTAATATTGCGATATTTTAAGGCCATATCGCGATACACGATATATATCTCGATATTTTGCCTCAGCCTTGAATGAACACTTGATGCATATAATCACAGCAGTATGATGATTCTATGTGTCTACATTAAAACATTCTTCTTCATACTGCATTAATATATGCTACTTTTAAACGTTCATGCAGAGAGGGAAATCACAACTAAAAAAAAACACTATTTTTTTCATACAGTGTTGATGTGGAAATGTTTGCCTCGGCATTTTGATGGTGTGGACATGTGGCACCGAATGGAGATAAGCGTCTCGACAGACCTTACAATATTTGAACAATGATGACGAAAACTGTTTTCTCTGTCGTGTCCGTGTGTCGAAAATTGTTATGCGCTTATTTTTTTATTTGATTTTGTGCGTGGCATAGCTTTGCCGTGCGCTGAGGACGCTTGAGCAGGCGCGCACCTTAGCGGCTGTGCTAGCATCACAGCTAACGTTAGCCATGCTGCTACCTCGCTCTCTGCTGGGAGAGGACGTATACGTATGTGACGTATGTCGTGACAGTATGTGACGTGTGTAAGAAGGTGCGCTTGTCTGTCTGTAAGAGGGAGACACAGGAAAGAGTGAGAAGAGCCTGTCGTGTAATGCCAGCAGCTAAAAGCAACTGCGTGAGAATCCACAGACCTGTGGATGTGTTGAAGGTGAGCTGGAAAATGCGGAACGGAAATTAGGGAGCAGCAGAAAAGTGGAATGTATTATTTAAATCGGTGCGTTGGAAAACACGGACCGGAGGTTTTTTTAAACTGGATCTGGATCAGCATTTTCCCATGCCTTGCCGATACGCATTTTTTTGCAAATATCAGCGGCCGATCCGATCCAAATATCGGATCGGGACATCCCTAGTACAGTATATACTCATTCATATCTGACAGTGTTGTTGCACTATATGGATAATATTATTTGTTTTAGTTTATTAATCTACCTGCTAATTTCCTGTTCTTAGTTGGTTACTTTCGGTTATAACGCGGTTCCCATAAGCTTTCTGTTGACGTGTACAAAACATTTATTGTTTTCTTGTTTCACTACTTCACATAAGAGCCAGTTCAGCACCACAGCTACAGTGACATAACTTGTCCTCTCTTCCCACTTCAATGTGTGTCTGAACTAGATCTGGATTTTAGAATCGACTGTACAACTTTATCTAAAATACTGTACATAAATAATCAATATGTGGACTCTTGTCCATCTAAACATTGAAGAATCAATAATGTTTCCTACCGAAAAGTCAATGTCTGACAGAAAATGACATGAAGTCATATTTGAACACAGATTTTGATTTTTTTCAGGCTTTGGTCTTAAAGGGGAACTGCACTTTTTTTGGGGAGTTTTGCCTGTCGTTCTCAGTCATTATGAAAGACATGACGACAGATATGGAGCCAGAACACTGCCAGTAAGATTTGGTTTAGAAAACAAAAAGAATTACATTGTAGAAAAAATTGTATTGGCACAAAAACAAGTTTTGGCAACAAATGATTATCCATCCATCCATTTTCTACCGCTTGTCCCTTTAGAAACATACAATATTTTTGGTGGATGTTTTCGATGGCAATATTCATACTTTTATTGTTTTTGTGTGTTTCAAAAGTTTTTATGATCGCTTCTCTTTTTTTCGATTTTGTTTCTTTTTTTTTGGTTCCGCTTCTGTTTTTGAAATGAGGACAGAGGGTGTCTAAATTAAGTTTGAAAAAGCTTAAAAATAGGAAATTATGAAGCAAAAGTTGTTTGCTCGCATATTTTGCGTAGGGCAGCACGGTGGTAGAGGGGTTAGTGCCTCACAATACGAAGGTCCTGAGTAGTTGTGAGTTCAATCCCGGCCTCGGGATTTTTCTGTGTGGATTTTGCATGTCCTCCCCGTGACTGCGTGGGTTCCCTCCGGGTAATCCGGCTTCCTCCCACCTCCAAAGACATGCACCTGGGAATAGGTTGATTGTCAACACTAAATGATCCCTAGTGTGTGAATGTGAGTGTGAATGTTGTCTGTCTATCTGTGTTGGCCCTGCGATGAGGTGGCGACTTGTCCAGGGTGTACCCTGCCTTCCGCCCGACTGTAGCTGAGATAGGCTACCCCCCGTGACCCCGAAGGGAATAAGCGGTAGAAAATGGATGGATGGATGGATCTTGAGTAGGCCTTTATGTGTTGCTGTTGGCAGATTAATTTCATGCTCAGAGAGAAATCTTGTATTTGTAAACATGATACAGTGACCTATTTTGTTACTCATTGACTACTTCGTAAAGCACTCTGGTCAACTTCGTTACTTTCACAATTGTTCTTATATATGCAGTATATTTTAGTACTAAGCGGTTATTAGAATATATATATGTTATTTATTGAATGTTTAATTTATTACTATGCATAAATTATCTTTACAAAGCAAATAAAATAACTTTAAAGCAATTACTCATATTTATTAGTTATGATACAGTTTATAGAGGATTTATTATATGATTGTTAGACTTTTTTCAATAAAATGTAACAAAGCAGTTAACCATCAGCTTCGCTCACTTGATAATGTGCTGTAGTTGGATGTCCTGTCAGAAATATGCCTGTGAAGGAAGTCCAGATGTCCCACAAAGGCAGAGATCTTCTTTGTCTTTCTTGTTGAACTACATACAGCAACATCACAAAGTACGACTCAGATATCATTTTTAAAAATGTTTTAGTGAAATTGTTTATAGAAATGTCTCCTCTAAAAGTCCAGGCTATTTTTGAAAATTAATTGTAAATAATCCCTCAGCTCTACGTTGTAGCAGTTGATACTTTAAAAGTATATGCAGGTTGTATTTTCAATTTAATCACAATAGCGGTAGTTTCAGCACATTGTTTATACAAGTCAAAATAATACTTGACAATACAATACAATACAATAAGACACACAATAAGACATGAGTCCACCTATTTATGTGTAAACATAGAAAGAAAAAGATAGATCAGATGTAAGGCTTTACTTCCAAACACTGAAAAAGGTTCAGTGCATGAAGTTGTCTCCACAGCCTGGATATGAGGCTCCCTCCCGGGGAACAAGAGGAAGAACCGCCAGGGGTCGCTCAACATTACGATAATCGAAGTCTTGTGTTTTAAAAAAAAAATGGTTCCCCATGTCACACCAAGCTTTACATGTCTGGTGTTAAATGTTTTAAATGAATAAATACAGCTACAATTCCATTTTAAAGTCACTCTTTTCTCTGCATGTGGAAAAAGTATTGTTCCATACAAAGTTTCGCCAAGTATCACGGCTATATCGAGACAAACATGGATAATTTAAAATACATAATCAATTTCTGTACCGCATATACCAGTGGTCCCCAACCACCGGGCCGCGGCCCAGTACCGGTCTGTGGATCGATTGGTACCGGGCCGCACAATAATTTTTTTTTTTTTTTAATTTATTTGTTAAATCAACATAAAAAACACAAGACACACTTACAATTAGTGCACCAACCCAAAAATCCTCACTCATTCACACTCATTCGCACAAAAGGGTTGTTTCTTTCTGTTATTAACATTTCTGGTTCCTACATTATATATCAATATATATCAATACAGTCTGCAGGGATACAGTCCGTAAGCACACATAATTGTATTTTGGGATAGATTTTCAAGCGTTGACCGGTCCGTGGTACCAAAAAGGTTGGGGACCACTGGCATATACTACATCCTCAATGTATGGCTAGGTTAACCCAAATATATATAACTTTTACACTTGATTTAGACGCCATCAAATCAGTTTTTACAGTCCAGTAAAACTGCTTACAAGTAAACTTGATATAAGCCCCGCCCACAGGCGCCCGCCCCTCGTGCTAAAACACTGCCATTATTGTGCTACCGGAAAAAAAAGAAGCGAAACCGAAAAAAAAGAAACCAAATCGTAAAGAACAGAAGCGATCAAACCAACCTTTGAAACACACAAAAACAATAAAAGTGTACACAAATATGAATATTGGCATCGAAAACATCCACAAAAAATATTGTATTTTTTCAATGTTTGTATTTATTTGTTGCCAAAACTTGTTTTAGTGCCAATACAACTATTTCTACAATGTCATTTTTTTTTTCCGATACCAAATCTCACTGGCAGTGTTCTGGCTCCATAGACAGATGTATTTTTTTAATGCATTCTAAATATTAAATACATGCGATCAAAAGTCCGCCGACAATGGAGCCTATGGGAGCCGCTCTATTCTGCATAAAAAAGCCCTTAAAAAACATCCAACCACCTTTATTAAGGTTTTATATACATGCTGTAAGTATGTATGTAAAATAGTTTGTCTGCGTTTGCGCTTATAATCAATATATATTGCTGCCGCTTTTTAGATGTTTGTTTATTGGGTCTTTTGGGCGGAATAGATGACCTCCCAATAGCTCCACTCTAAGCGGACATTTATTTACGTTTATTTACAGGTTAGAGTGCATTAAAAAAAATACATATCTCGTCATGTCTTTCATAACGATTTTGAACAATAGGCAAAATTCCAAAAATAGTGCAGTTCCCCTTTAAATTTTTGATCAGCTGATGAACAACCTACTTTCAAATGCATTTTTAATATCATTTCTTGCTCTCATTTTTGTGTCTACTAACTACCTGTGTATCTGGGTTTTATATAAAACTGTCTTTTTGATTACCTGTTGTTGGTTTTCTATGTTTTTTTTAAATAAATTGACACTCTCGTTTTCACGTACAGCAGGTAAGGTTGTAGTTTTGCTTCATCATTTACTTTAAGCGTGAGTCTTATCAACCTGATAAGACTCGGCAAAGTGATGATATGGTAGCATCTGCTCACAGATGCTCTCTGGTGGTTGTTTGAGCACACTGCAGCTAGTTCTGGATAATCCCACTCCTTAATGCTTCAGTCACATGCAGAATTCCCAGAGGAATGAGGCAAAAATACAACCTTACCTAAGATTATTTTCAAAGTGTACACAAATATGTATCGTGTATATGTAATTTTTTTTCTTCCCAAGATGGCGCCGCTGTAGTGGCTGCTGGTGGCAGGAGCTGTGTGCTCTTGTACCATCCTTTTGTGTTCCTGATGTTTCCCTCTTGTTTTCATGTGTATGGTTTTTTTGGCCTTTTGGTCCTTTGGGCTTCACAGTGTCTTGGCTGAATGAGCAGGTATCGGACACCTCGGTATCCTGAGACGCATCCTCGCTCATCCATGCAGACTGGACACTGGCCGAGAGTTAGTGGGCGGCCGAGAGTGGAGTCGGCTCTCTTGGTTGCTTTGTTGGGTCTGCTCTTGTCTCTGGCCATGCTCCCCTACCCCAGCAGACGATGGCGTGGAAAAACTATGTTTTTTTTTGTATTTTTTATTTTTTTAAGATGTATGTATAAGTGGCTGGTTGCATCAGCTATGCTCTTTTAATGTCTTTAATGTCCTTTGTGTTTTTTGATGTTTTCCTCTTACACACATGCTTATGTGTGTTATGGCTATGAATTTTTTCCCCCTTGGCTTCAGTCTGGACCCCCTCTCCAGGGGCACAGGCTTAGACTAAAAATTATCCCCCAGCGTTAACCTGTTTCTCACCTTTTTTGTAAGGGGAACCGGAAATTGGCAGACCCGTTAGCGATCCTGTTCTGTCTCCCTGTAATGTTTGTCTGCCCTTGAATGGGATTGTGCTGAAAATCTTAATTTCCTCTCGGGGATTAATAAAGTATTTCTGATTCTGATTCTGAAAAACGGTAATAGTGTTGTTTTTAAAACATTTTTTTTAAAGAAATGTTTTCAAATTAGGGCTGCAACAACTAATCGATTAAATCGATTAACATCGATTAAAATCGATTATAAAAATAGTTGGCGATTAATTTAGTCATGATTCGTTGGAACTATGCTATGTGCATGCCCGGAGTTTTTATTATTTTATTTTTTTTGTAATTTTTTTTTTAATAAACCTTTATTTAAAAACTGCAACATTTACAAACAGCTGAGAAACAATAATCAAAATAAGTAAAAAAAAATTACAAAACAGCGCAAGGGCAGCGCTGAGGCTACGTGTCATGAGGTAGAGGTAAGCTAGCCAATGATGTGTCATGTACAGCTCACGTGACGACGCCGTCTCCTTTGCTGGAACATTCGAAAAATGGCGCAGGAAAACAGTACGGATAGTTTAGCGGAGAAACATCTTGAGGTTATTGCTTCAATGGAGAAAAGTGTACGACCTAAGTCGTCAAAAGTGTGGGAACACTTTACTTTAAAGACTTCAAAGAAGACTGTTTCCTGCAAAATGGCACGGAAGTACAACATTGCTTCAGGAGCACCTGAAAAGGAAACATGTTGGAGCCATGGATGAAGGGAAGAACTCACGGTACGTAACTTTTTAAGTCCATAGTGGTGATGTACCGAAATCTGTTACCCATCAGAATTTGTGACTCCAGGGGGCGATGTTCTCATGGCATTTGTTTGATGGTTAAACGGCAAGCCCAAAGAGGAGGCGAAGAAGAACGCTTGCGTAAATGGCGTAAACTATCGTTGTCAGAATTTCAGCATTAATAAATTACACATATTCTGGAAATCAATGATTTACTTTCATTATAGTATGAGTCCATTGTATCAGCTGTTGATTCTCTCTCACACACATACATTTTCCGGATTAAAAGCTATCATGGAATGAAACGTCAGTTGTCAGAATTTCAGCATTAATAAATTACACATATTCTGGAAATCAATGACTTATTTTCATTATAGTATGAGTCCATTGTATCAGCTGTTGATTCTCTCTCACACACATACATTTTCCAATATAGATAAGGCTATACATGCACATGCGGTTGTTCTGTTTGTTATGGCTGTATGTTCCATATTCTTAAACCAGTCACCTAAATTACAATTTCCTGCCCTTTTTACACCCCCCCCCCCCCTTCATCTCCATTCACTTTTTCTCATTTGGACCCCCAGAATCAGGACGCACTAGGGTTACATTTTCCGATAAGCCCGTCGGCGTTTTGCCCAGCCAATTAGGCGTAAATTTATGGCATTTCACACTATTAACAGGAGGTGGCGCCTTACCAAGGTACTTGAAACATTTGGCTTTATCCAGTTTGAAGCCCACCTTCTAATTTATTAGCGGATTTTGACTCCAATCTAAATCATGGAATCAAGCACCTATAGAGAATTGTTGGAATACCTTACCGAAGGGAAAGTACCACCAAATTCCAAAAAATACGAGCGCTTCAACCTGAAAAGAAAAGCGGCAAACTACATTGTGGAAGGCAAGTTATGGTACCTAGCATCGCACTTGATGACCACCCCAACAAATGCCAAATTGTCTCAAGAGGTTCAACGACTTAGTATTATTAGAACAAAATGTGATGGTGTTAATGTATTTAAAGAAAAACAGAGCATTCTCTTTCTAAATTTACAGTTTTACATTATACTAACTACAGCATAATTCAATCCAATCCAATCCAATCCACTTTATTTATATAGCACATTTAAACAACAACATGTTTCCTAAGTGCTGCACAACAATATTAAAAACAACATTCAAATACTATCTTGAGCTCCACCAATGACTGAATAAAAAAATAAAAATAAATACATATAAAACCAATATAAAAACAATATAAAATAAATATGATTAAAAACGATTTTAAGGGTGAAACCAATTAAAACAGTAAATAGAAATCAAAATGTTAAAACACAGAGGGCAACAGTGTTCAGTGTTTGTAGATTTTCATACTTAAGATGGACTCTCACCTAGCACGAGAATGCGGCGCAACTTTACTCAGTCAGAGGTGCATAGAGTCCCATCTGTCCAGCAAAAACTCACGGGAGGTGTGGCGGGGCATTCATGACATCACGAACTTCAGAGGCTGCAATATGACAACTGCGGATCAGAGTGCGACACTGGCAGAGGAGCTTAACTGTTTCTTTGCCCGTTTCGAAACCCCGCAGCGACACTCATCTGCTCCAGCCCTGCCCCCGCCCCCACCGGGCTCCGGCGCCACTCCACTCACTGTACAGGAGCACAGTGTCAGACGAGTGCTCCTGGCTGTGAACCCCAGGAAGGCTACCGGACCAGACGGAGTGCCTGGAAAGGTGCTCAGGACGTGCGCCCACCAGCTCGCTCCCCCCCTCACCAGGATCTTCAACCTCTCCCTGGCCCAGGCAGTCATCCCATCCTGCCTGAAGTCATCTACAATAATCCAGGTGCCGAAGAAGTCTCCCATCACCAGCCTGAATGACTACCGACCAGTGGCCCTCACTCCGGTAATCATGAAGTGCTTCGAGCGACTTGTTCTCCAGCACATCAAGGACCATGTCCCTCCAGACTTCGACCCCCACCAGTTCGCATACCGGGCGAACAGGTCCACAGAGGACGCCATCGCTGTTGCTCTCCACTCTGCTCTGAACCACCTGGAGCAGCAGCAGAGCTACGTCCGGATGCTCTCTGTGGACTATAGCTCTGCCTTCAATACAATAATCCCGGACAGACTCTGCAATAAACTGGACACTCTTGGCTTCCCCCCTCTCACAAACGCCTGGATAAGGGACTTCCTAACGGACCGACCCCAGAATGTGAGACTTGGCCCGCACCTCTCATCCTCCCGCACGCTGAGCATCGGCTCCCCACAGGGCTGTGTGCTGAGCCCCCTCCTCTACTGCCTTTACACCCATGACTGCAGTCCGGCCCACAGTGACAACCTTACCGTCAAGTTTGCCGACGATACCACAGTGGTCGGGCTCATCTCCAGGGGTGACGAGGCTGCCTACAGAGAGGAGGTCCTGAAGCTGACGGCCTGGTCTTCGGAGAACAACCTCGCTCTCAACACCAGCAAGACCAGAGAGATCATCGTCGACTTCAGGAGGAGCAGCACCGACGCTGCCCCCCTCTACATCAACGGCGAGCGTGTAGAGAGGGTCCACACCTTCAGGTACCTTGGAGTCCACATCTCTAATGACTTCTCCTGGACAGTCAACACCATCATCAATCATCAAGAAGGCTCAGCAGCGACTACACTTCCTTAGAGTCCTCGGGAAGTACAACCTGAAGCCTGACCTGCTGCTGACCTTCTACCGCTCATCCATCGAGAGCCTGCTGACCTACTGTATTACGGTATGGTACGGCAGCTGCACTGCAGCAGACAGGGAGAGGCTGCAAAGAGTGGTCAAGACGGCTCAGAAGATCATCGGCCGCCCTCTCCCCTCTCTGACGGACATCTACACCTCCCGCTGCCTCAACAGAGCCAGTGCCATCATCAAAGACAGCACCCACCCTGGCTCTGACCTGTTCCACCTGCTGCCCTCTGGGAAGCGCTACAGGTGCATTAAAACCAAAACAAACAGGCTAAAGAACAGCTTCTTCCCCAGGGCCATAACCATCCTGAACGGACTGCCCCATTGTCCCTCATAACTGCCTTCTCTTCGGTGCAATAACCCATTCCACCAACCACCCTGTTTTTGTTTTGTTTTTTCATGTATATATTCATTTCACACCATATTCATTGCACTTCTACATTTTTTTAATTTTTATATATTTGCACATTGTTTTTCTAGCATGCACACATCGCACTGTATGGAATGGCCTCAATCTCGTTACCTTGCGTAATGACAATAAAGCTGATTCTGATTCTGATTCTGATAAATGGTGTCTGAAATTGTACATATTTTAACCTAAATCCATGGAAAATTGAAGAAAAAGTGAAAGTAATGTTAATTTCCTTTTTTTGTTCCAAAAAACCCTTTCTGTATATTTTGGGTTGATGGCAGTTCTCTGCCTCATCGGATATTGACCCTTTGAGGCCGTGCCCATATCCTAGTTGATTGTGTGATGGATAAGATATTTTTTGTCGCGGATTTACTCATGTGTTTTGTTTTTTTGATAAATAAATAAACGGTCTCGGAGCCATGTTTTCATTTTATTAATTTAATAGTCTAAGAGTAAATCTTAATATACATAGATCCTTCATGAATGAATATACACTGCCCCCACGCCATTTGTGAGTTTTGCATTTAATTTGTATTGAATTAGGCCGCTCACTTTGTTAGGTGCGAGCACAGCAAGTAAAGCATTGAAATTTCTACAATAAACAAATACCATTGCTGCAATCTCTGGATTTCAAATCAGAGATATTTGTATTTCACTGTATTACTTTTCATTGTAAGAAATAAGCTTTCAATTAATGCTTTGATTTGTCATAGATGGCAAGCTATATTACCTCCGCCACAAAGGATCGGCCAAAGAGCTGAAAGTTAAAGTGGTGTGTGGGGCAGCAGCTGAAGCAGATGCCATATTTAGAGAGTTCCACTCAAGTGACATTGGTGCACATTGTGGCCAGATCAAAACAAGGGATGCAATTTCCAAGAGATTTTACTGGCCCTCGATGACGTGTGACATTGAAAAATGGGTAAGATTTGGTTTTCCCTCATTTTTGCCTTTACAACATGTCTTGCCTGTCTTACTGAAAGGTACTGCTGCCTTGTCGGAAATAACTTATGACAGGCACTTATGACTGTCCACTTTGAAGGACAGTCTGCTGGCTTGTCATAAAAACATTAAAAATAATAGAGCAATTTAAAAAAAATTCTGAATGTCAAACAATTCAGATATTTTGGCCTTCATTGCTGAAATAAACAAAAAAAAGAGTCTTTACCATTTTGGCCTATATACCCCATTCCCCTTTGTCAAACAATTAAATAACATACTCTGCACATACCCATACTGACATAACTTTTAAGCCGTTAAATATTTTGTATTGATCAATGTTTTCTATACTCAGGTGTCTGAATGCACATCCTGTCAACAGAAGGGCAGGGTTGACCTAAAGGCAGGCACAGAGTACAAGCCAATCAAGGTGAACTTCACCTTTTGCATTTTAATTACACAGCATGTATCCTTGGCGACAGGTGGGGTGGCTAGCACTGCAATCTCCCATGAAAAGGTGGCCCTATTCAAACTCTGGCAGGGATAAGGCCTCGCTGTATATAGGTCAATCATTTGAGACTACCAAAGTCAAACTAGTTGTGAAGAATATGCAAATGTTGCCTACATTTTCATGTCCCCGAACCATTGCCTCATAGCAGCTATAATTGTCCATGTGTTGGTGTGAGTTTTTGTGTGTTTAATCCACGCTAACATTGTTCTCCACCCTTCTCTTCAAGACCAAATGCCCCTTTGAGCTGGTCGGAATGGACCTCATAGGCAGGCTGGTGAAGACCAAGACAGGCAACCAATACATTTGTGTGATGGTAGATTACTGCACCAGATGGGCACAGGCATATGCAATGTAAATCAATTGATTTACATTGAACTGATACACTTGACCAAATGCATTAATTTCAGATCCAGTGCGAGCGGTGCGGGCGATGGTACCACAGCTTGTGTGTGGGAAACCCCAAGGAGGAGGGATATAGTTGTGATGCATGCCAGGAACATACCATGTTAATTTCTGTATTAGAAAATAAGTTATGATTGTATGTTGCATTTGAATTCCAAAATTTATTGTAAAAAAAAAAAAGGTTTCTGTTTAGCTCTGTTTCTGCTTAGTTTAGTTTGATGGTTAGGGTATATGTATTTTAATAAAAATCTGTATTATAAATGCTGAAAGATGCAGTGAAGTAAGGTCTCGAAATCTGACGGCCAAGTCACAGTTTATCGGAAAATGTAACCCTAGTGCGTCCTGAATATGGGGGCCCAAATAAGAAAAAGTGAATGGAGATGAAGGGAGGGGGGTGTAAAAAGGGCAGGAAATTGTAATTTAGGTGACTGGTTTAAGAATAGGGAACATACAGTAAGGTCTCGAAATCTGACGGCCAAGTCACAGTTTATCAGAAAATGTAACCCTAGTGCGTCCTGATTCTGGGGGTCCAAATGAGAAAAAGTGAATGGAGATGAAGGGAGGGGGGTGTAAAAAGGGCAGGAAATTGTAATTTAGGTGACTGGTTTAAGAATATGGAACATACAGCCATAACAAACAGAACAACCGCATGTGCATGTATAGCCTTATCTATATTGGGAAAATGTATGTGTGTGAGAGAGAATCAACAGCTGATACAATGGACTCATTCTATAATGAAAATAAGTCATTGATTTCCAGAATATGTGTAATTTATTAATGCTGAAATTCTGACAACTGACGTTTCAGCATTAAGGATAGTTTACGCCATTTACGCAAGCGTTCTTCTTCTCCTCCTCTTTGGGTTTGCCGTTTAACCATCAAACAAACGCCATGGGAACATCGCCCCCTGGAGTCACAAATTCTGATGGGTAACAGATTTCGGTACAACAGTGGCAACAAGCATTCATGAGTTCAGCTTTTTTGCGAGTAACGTTAACGTTATGCCTTTGTTGCAACGCGGGGCTGATAATGTGTCTCCGGCACATTTGACTCCGTTTTGAGAGGGAAAACGCACGGTTACCAATTTCGAAATAAACGTAACGGACAGAAATATCTCAGGTTGGTTTCATAATGGATCAATGTAGCCGGGCCCGATAAAGCTATATAAATATATTTAGATTTGAGGGACGCTTTAGTATAACTAAACGTTATGAAGGTGCTGGAATATTTCATGCTATTATTCAGAGGCAGCCTAAAATGAATTTTTTTTCATTCACAACAGAAACGTGTACAATACCTGATTCAGTTCTGATCTGATGAGTTACATTTCTGTGTTATTATTGGTGTATGCTGCATCCCCAATGTCCAGAACATGGTGCCAGTATGCTGGTTTTTTTCAATAAAATACTAGAAAGGATAGAAATGTAGTTTGTCTCTTTTATCCGATTATTAATCTATTAATCGAAGTAATAACCGACAGATTAATCGATGATCAAATTAATCGTTAGTTGCAGCCCTATTTCAAATGTTTGAATTTTTCAACCCATTTTTAGTTGAAATGAACGTCCAATGCAACAGTGTACTGTAAATAAATGAACCCCTGTCAAAGCTCTCTGCTCCTGTAAAGTCCAGACATGCTCACACACATACTCAAAGATCCAGACACTCAGTCCTGCCCGGGTCACAATTACTTTCATCACCAGGCCGCTCCCTCGCTGTCGGCTGTCCTAAGGTATCGCTTCTATTTGTGAAGACTCTAATTGCTCAAGTGTCTGGGAAATGGCTGCCGAGTGTGTGACTGGCTAATGAGCTCCCCGAGAGAGAAAAAGAGTAGTTAGCCCAAGCAACACCGGACTTAGCTTCCTTGATAAAGGTCACATACCTCAGGGGGAAAATGCCACAGTGTGAGGTCTGATGGAGGACATGGAGGAGCGAGGGGTGGCTGACGTTTTGCTCACTTGTCCAGAATATCAGATGAGGTGTCATGTTCCTTTTTCCAAAGTGTAGCCCTCGACACCGCACTGACAGCAGACTTTGTCGACTAAGTCAAGAAGAAGCTCGGCCTGGGCGATGGGGCCTAAAAGTTAAATCTCCGATTTTTTTCTCAAAACATTTCATTTTCAAAATTTTCCCCTATTTTTTAAAGAAACCAGTGAGTACAAATGACAGACATAATTCCAAACTAGTGTTGTCCCAATACCAATATGTTGGTACCGGTGCCGGTACTAAAATTATTTAGATACTTTTCGGTACTTTTCAATACTTTTCTAAATAAAGGGGACCACAAAAAATTGCATTATTGGCTTAAAGGGGAACATTATCACAATTTCAGAATTGTTAAAACCATTAAAAATCAGTTCCCAGTGGCTTATTATATTTTTCGAAGTTTTTTTCAAAATTTTACCCATCACGCAATATCCCTAAAAAAAGCTTCAAAGTGCCTGATTTTAACCACCCGTCCATTTTCCTGTGACGTCACATAGTGAAGCCAACACAAACAAACATGGCAGAAAGAACAGCAAGCTATAGCGACATTAGCTCGGATTCAGACTCGGATTTCAGCGGCTTAAGCGATTCAACAGATTACGAATGTATTGAAACGGATGGTTGTAGTGTGGAGGCAGGTAGCGAAAACGAAATTGAAGAAGAAACTGAAGCTATTGAGCCATATCGGTTTGAACCGTATGCATGCGAAACCGACGAAAACGACACGACAGCCAGCGACACGGGAGAAAGCGAGGACGAATTCGGCGATCGCCTTCTAACCAACGATTGGTATGTGTTTGTTTGGCATTAAAGGAAACTAACAACTATGAACTAGGTTTACAGCATATGAAATACATTTGGCAACAACATGCACTTTGAGAGTGCAGACAGCCCAATTTTCATCAATTAATATATTCTGGAGACACCCTCATGTCAGCAGGCCAGGGAAGCTAGGGTCGATATTCTTCTCTTGATCATCTTCGGGACGGTGTGAGCCAAGACATCCAGGGGGGTTTAGCTCGCTCGTCTGCGGGAACAAACTGCCGCCATTGCTTGCTGTGCTAGCGAGGTCCTTTGTCCCTGAATTGCTCACACACTCCGGCAGATTCAATGGGGGTCTGGCGGCAGATTTCTTTGACTTTATCGTTGGAAATGCATCTGCTTTGAGTGTCGCAGGATATCCACACATTCTTGCCATCTCTGTCGTAGCATAGCTTTCGTTGGTAAAGTGTGCGGAACAAACGTCCAATTTCTTGCCACTTTCGCATCTTTGGGCCACTGGTGCAACTTGAATCCGTCCCTGTTCGTGTTGTTACACCCTCCGACAACACACCGACGAGGCATGATGTCTCCAAGGTACGGAAAACAGTCGAAAAAAACGGAAAATAACAGAGCTGATTTGACTCAGTGTTTGAGAAAATGGCGGATTGCTTCCCGATGCGACGTCACATTGTGACGTCATCGCTCCGAGAGCGAATATTAGAAAGGCGATTATTTCGCCAAAATTCACCCATTTAGAGTTCGGAAATCGGTTAAAAAAATATATGGTCTTTTTTCTGCAACATCAAGGTATATATTGACGCTTACATAGGTCTGGTGATAATGTTCCCCTTTAATTTTAACAAAAAATCTTACGGTACATTAAACATATGTTTTCTATTGCAAGTTTGTCCTTAAATAAAATAGTGAACATACAAGACAACTTGTCTTTTATTAATAAGTAAGCAAACAAAGGCTCCTAATTTAGTCTGCTGACGTATGCAGTAACATATTGTCATTTTCCATTCTATTATTTTGTCAAAATTATTAAGGACAAGTGGTAGAACATTAATTATTCATCTACTTGTTCATTTACTGTTAATATCTGCTTACTTTCTCTTTTAACATGTTCTATCAACACTTCTGTTAAAATGTAATAATCATTTATTCTTCTGTTTGGATGCTTTACATTAGTTTTGGATGATACCACAAATTTGGGTATCAATCGATACCAAGTCGTTACAGGATCATACATTGGTCATTTTCAAAGTCCTCATGTGTCCAGGGACATATTTCCTGAGTTTATAAACATAATATACATTTAAAAAAACCGAAAGAAGATATTGCGATCCCAAAAAATATCTACGTAATCATAGTAGTATTGACTAGATACACTCTTGTACTTGGTATCATTACAGTGGAAGTCAGGTGTAGATCCACCCTTGGCGTTTGTTTACATTTTGACGCCGGTGAGCTACGGTGTGGAATGAAGTATGTTTAGCTATTCCTCGTCCTGCAGGGATGATACTTGTAAGGAACTTACTTTATTTGTCGCCTTGGAGGCGAGGATTAGTGATTTAGAAGTAGCTAAAACACTGCCGCAAGCGGATGGACTTTATCCGCTAGCTAGCCATGTCTTAAAGTAACTCTTCCTGAGAGCGTTTCAGTGTTATAACGTCACCTTTATCGTTAGTTTTTAAGCCAAAATGCATCCGTTCTCCCTTTTCTGTCTACACACTATCTGTTTGTAAGTTCTCCGTGATTGTGTACTACCGAACATACTCGTCTGCTTGTAACCAGCAATGACACGACGTGACAACGACGGGGGGGTGGTTGACCGGTACTTTTCAAAGGTGGTATAGTACCGAATACGATTCATTAGTATCTTGGTACTATACTAATACCGGTATACCGTACAACCCTATTCCAAACAAGTTTTTATTTTATTTAATCAAAAACTAGTAGTTTAAAAAGACACTGCATACACTCCATCTTACTCCTAGCAAAATTCTAATTTGAATAATGTTGTTCTTTTCACACCAAACATGAATTGTACTTTTTATAGAATAATTTTCAAAGAACTAAATTATGAGCGCCCTGTGATAAGGTGGCGACTTGTCCAGGTTGTACCCTGCCTTCCGCCTGAATGCAGCTGGGATATGCTCCAGCCAACCCCCGCGATCCAGAGAGGGACAAGCGGTAGGAAATGGACGGATGGATGGATAAATTAAGAGCTTCCTCTGGGAAGCAATTAAATACGTTGTTAACAAAACCAGGAAGTCGAACCACAATTAGACACAGGAAAAACACCAAACCAAGTTTGACCTGCCTTGACAGGTCCTGACACCTTGGCAAGTGAGTGATAGCAGACAAAAATAAACGTGTAAAGGTCTTCTAACAGACTTTGTTCTCCCTACTCTGGTACATGGTTCTATAAGCACATTGAAGGGGGACTATCGTCAGTCCCTGTCTATAAACCCATTAGGTCCATCTCAATAGAAAACACAGGCTCGCTTGGCCGTCCTTTCATGCAAGTCTTTTTGTGAGTTGGATACCTTGCTTTATCTTTTCCTCCTTATTAAGCTCTCACATATGGCAAACTAAAGACAGTCCACCAGCTTTGATTTGAACAAGCTGCGAAAAAATAATGTGGTAAAGTAAAAGCCCTGTCTGCCTATGCTAATGGAACTCGTGGAAAACGGTAATGAATCTCTAACCCTCTCTTTGCCTCTCTCTTTAACCACATCTATTATCTCTTGGAAATTCACACCCAATACCCCTCACCCCCTAACCCTCTTTGTACATTACACGGCCCATACACTCTTTTGTAGGTTTTAATCCCAGGGTGCTCTTAAAAGAACACAGCTGCCAAAAAAACCCCCAAGAGCTATAAAAAACTGTTGCTGTTTTCAACCATGTTGACAGTCCATCCTTGTTCATGCTCTTTAATGCCATGATATTCTTGTTTTCTTGGCTTATTCCAACATGATAGTAATCCAACATGCCAAAAAAGGCTTCATAGGGGTTTATACACAGGCCTTGGCCCGAAACACCAGCTCCAATTAAATGTTGTGTTATTGCCCCCTTGCAAAGGCACTCCTTCTGCATACTGATAACAACATACAGTAGCACTTCAACCTTCGAGCGCAATTGGTCTTAGGACCGAGCTCGTACAGTAACTCAAAACATTCGCATCTTAAATAAACCTTGCCTATTGAAATTATTTAATATCAATTTAATCTGTGCCTGGTCCCCCAAATCACCACCGTTTTAACATGTTGCATGCCATTTGTACTACAAACAGTACAACATAATGTACTGTACTAAAAATAATTGAGTTCTATGAAGTAATGTAATATTGCAGGGATTCTCAAAACTCTGGCTCCATCAAGTGGTACGCCAAACAATCACTAGATACATAGTACATAGTTTTATTGTTCTATATTCAAACACAGTGTTACTGTTCAAACTCTGTGTAATGTTACAGTGGTCAAAAATACTAAATAAACTTGTTAAATAATTCCTCAGTCTTACTTTTATTGACTACCGTATTTTCCGCACTATAAGGCGCACCGGATTATAAGGCGCACCTTCAATGAATGGCATATTTCAAAACTTTGTTCATATATAAGGCGCACCGGATTATAAGGTGCACCTATGTCAACAAAACAGTCAGATAGGTCAGTCAAACTTTATTAATAGATTACAAACCAGTGTTCTGACAACTCTGTTCACTCCCAAAATGAATAAACAGCTGATTTACTCGTGTTACGTAAATCAAACGTTAATGCAATCACAAATAGTAACACTCGAAATAGTGCAGAGCAATAACAATATCAATAACTCAACGTTGCTCAAACGTTAATGTCACACAACACCACACACAAAATAAACATGTAAAGCTCATTTTATGAAATTATTCCTCATCCACGAATCCCTCGAATTCTTCTTCTTCAGTGTCCGAATTAAACAGTTGAGCGAATACGGCATCCAAAATGGCCGGCTCCGTCTCGTCGAAGTCGTCATTAATGGAGTCAGTTTCGCTGCTGTTGTCCAGCAGTTCAGTGACAATTCCTGCCTTCCTGAAAGCTCGGACCACAGTTGAGACTGATATATCAGCCCAGGCATTTACGATCCACTGGCAGATAGTGGCGTATGTCGTCCGGCGCTGTCTCCGTCTTGGTGAACGTGTGTTCGCCTTCTGTCATCCACTGTTCCCACGCAGTTCGCAGTCTAGCTTCGAATGCCCTGTTGACACCAATATCTAGCGGCTGGAGTTCTTTTGTCAATCCACCCGGAATGACGGCGAGTATTGAATTAAGCGCGTAAGCGTGTCTCTTAATGTGATGTTATGAGCTAGGCTAGGGAATATAACAACTACACTACCCAGCATGCAACGGGAGTGACGAGCATGCGCGGTTGCCCTGAGAAGCGTTGTTGTATGTCGCCAAGACTTGCCATGCCAGCAGTTAGAATGTGGTTATGAGCACGCTGTGAATAAACGTTGAGAACTCAGCCAACACGCCTCGTCTGCATTATTTATAATTAGACAGACAACACACTTAATAGGAGCCATTTTGGGGTCTTTACATAAACACACAAATGGAAATGAAACGTCATAAATCCCAGCATGCACCGCGCTCTTCTTCTTCTACGGGGCGGCTGCTTACCGTAGAAGAAGAACTTGTTCTTCTAGTAGGGAAAATTGAGTTGGTGGCTGCTTAGAGTAGAAGAAGAAGCACTTCTTCTTCTACTTCTAACTGCTGTTTCCCCCGAAGCGCTTCTTCTTCTACGGGGGAAAAAAGATGGCGACTGTTTACCGTAGTTGCGAGACCTAAACTTTATGAAAATTAAGTTTGTTGTGGCTCAATATTTGTCCATATATAAGGCGCACCAGATTATAAGGCGCACTGTCAGCATTTGAAAAATATTGGAGGTTTTTAGGTGCGCCTTATAGTGCGGAAAATACAGTATTTAGGCCTACTACGATGTAATACTGTTGTAATATTCGTCAACATGGTGGTATTTGGAGAGCAAAGGTTTTTTTTATGGTGGTACTTGGTAAAAAATAATGAGAACCACAGTTATGATGTACAAAATTTACATTAACAAAGCGACATCGCTGAAGTTGGTTTCACACTGGTCGTTGTTTCAGTGGAAGCTTGCCCTCACTTTGCCCAGGCTGCTGGGAGCTTGCACAAGAAATGCCACTCTGAATGCTGGTTGTTCAACCTTGTCTTCTTAGAGCTGCTTCTTCATCAGGCACACCCTCAAAAGCTCCTTTATAATATCCATTTGGATACTGTATTGTTTTGCCGTCCATGGCTGGTGCGAGAGTTGACTGCTACTTTAGTGTGGTGCCAATGGACTGGGCTCAGCTCAAGCTGCCCCGCGGGGTCGGATGCACGGTTGGTTGTGTTTTTGATTATTTGTTTCTTCTGTACAGTGGTTAATATCTGCTTCTTCTCTGTGTTTCTTCGTGTTAGCTTTCTTCAATCCCATGGTTAGAAACTGGAATGTGTTGACCTCTGGATATCAGGTGTTTAAGGCTATTGCTGACCAGATGTTTTGGGGCAGATCTTGCTGGGTCCGTTCTGCCATTTACTGCACAGGCTAGCTGTGGGAAGGCTCATAACTCTTTTCATCCTTGCTTCATGGCGGCGGCACACAGTATAATGGTCACTCAAATCTATGCTAACAACTTAAAGGGGAACATTATCACCAGACCTATGTAAGCGTCAATATATACCTTGATGTTGCAGAAAAAAGACCATATATTTTTTTAACCGATTTCCGAACTCTAAATGGGTGAATTTTGGCGAATTAAACGCCTTTCTATTATTCGCTCTCGGAGCGATGACGTCACAACGTGACGCCACATCGGGAAGCAATCCGCCATTTTATCACTTTCGTCGGTGTGTTGTCGGAGGGTGTAGCAACACGTACAGGGACGGATTCTAGTTGCACCAGTGGCCCAAAGATGCGAAGGTGGCAAGAAATTGGACGAAATTTGTTCAAAATACGAGGCTGTGGGGAAAGCCGACGAAATGGTCTGTCGTTTGTTCCGCACACTTTACCGACGAAAGCTATGCTACGACAGAGATGGCAAGAATGTGTGGATACCCTGCGACACTCAAAGCAGATGCTGACATCAACTCCAAAACTGGACAGATCAGCTTTCAGGAAAAGAGAGCGGATGAGGGTATGTCTACAGAATATATTAATTGATGAAAACTTTATTCATTACTCGCGGTTTTACGTAAATTATTATACATAAACTGTGTTTACCAATAATTTAGCTTAAAATCTTTTATTTTTTTCAATCATTCGAGTACATTCGGGTAGTCTTGTGTTATGCAGTATTTTGTGTCTATTTAGGTATGGTTAACCTGAGTGCTGAAATCGTGGAAAAATATATGTTCTTAGCGCGCCTGAAATGGGCTGTCTGCACTCTCAAAGTGCATGTTGTTGCCAAATGTATTTCATATGCTGTAAACCTAGTTCATAGTTGTTAGTTTCCTTTAATGCCAAACAAACACATACCAATCGTTGGTTAGAAGGCGATCGCCGAATTCGTCCTCGCTTTCTCCCGTGTCGCTGGCTGTCGTGTCGTTTTCGTCGGTTTCGCTTGCATACGGTTCAAACTGATATGGCTCAATAGCTTCAGTTTCTTCTTCAATTTCGTTTTCGCTACCTGCCTCCACACTACAACCATCCGTTTCAATACATGCGTAATCTGTTGAATTGCTTAAGCCGCTGAAATCCGAGTCTGAATCCGAGTTAATGTCGCTATTCCTTGCTGTTTTATCCGCCATGTTTGTTTGTATTGGCATCACTGTGTGACGTCACAGGAAAATGGACGGGTGTGTATATAATGATGGTTAAAATCAGGCACTTTGAAGCTTTTTTTTAGGGATATTGCGTGATGGGTAAAATTTTTAAAAAAACTTTGAAAAATAAAATAAGCCACTGGGAACTGATTTTTAATGGTTTTAACCCTTCTGAAATTGTGATAATGTTCCCCTTTAAAGCCAAGAGACAGCTTGTATCTCAAAATACTCGTCAATTGGGGCACTCGCAAGTTAAGGTACCACTGTATATGTAGCTCGCTATAATGAAAGGTGTGTTAATGTAGCAGTTGTGGTCCGGTAGCCCAGGTCAATTTTGATTTATTTTCCCCATATGTATTTTTATTTCAATGAATGCAGTACAATTCAGATTTTTTTTCATATTTGATCTGGGCCTCTTGGCATATGTAGATATAAATCACATATGTATTAGATGCGACTGCAGTCTGAAAGTTTGTGTCGCGTTCAACCGAACTGTACGTCATGGAATGGTGAAAAATGTCACACTTCTTCGTCAAAACAGACAGGCGCGGCAGTAAATTATGAACGAAGCAGCAGAAAACAGCAGCCTTTGAAAGTGATTGAAATATTGGCAGACTTCTGTCAATGTCACACTTCTTTGCCTTCTCATCCACACGATCCTCAGTACAGATATCGCAACAACGGCCCTGCTGCCCCACAAACGACCATAGCCAAAATCCTTGCCCTCATTCTTAATCTCCTACTTCAAATAGTAAATGTTGATTCCAGTTGCTCCTTGAAAATGCCTAAATGTGCTAGGACTTACACTAACATGAATCAGGGCCATGATTAATTATGTACATAAACACATTGCATTTCGATTTATTCAGGATAGCCCCTTGAGATGCGGCATTTAGTTTTCAAGGGAATCCTAACACAAATACAGAAACACAAACAACATACATCGCAACAAAACGCAATTAAATACAAAAAAACACTGCTCTACCACTTCCACAGCACCCTGCATCACACCCGCTCACACACGTTTACATAAACCATTGCAATCGATAACAATACAATACAATACAACAACACAAAATCAGGAGCAACATAATACAATTTCAAAATCAGAAACAAGAACACCTTGTTTGCAGGTTGGAAAATAAATTAGATTTAAAGATTAAAAAAAAGAAGTAATGAACTTTAAAGAAACGGGGAGATTATTCCAATCAGATGGGGCTTTGAACTTGAATGACCTACGGTCTATTGCCCGATTAATTTTTGCTATTGGGAGGGGGGGGGGTTACCCACATATGCGGTCCTCTCCAAGGTTTCTCATAGTCATTCACATCGACGTCCCACTGGGGTGAGTTTTTCCTTGTCCTTATGTGGGCTCTGTACCGAGGATGTCGTTGTGGCTTGTGCAGCCCTTTGAGACACTTGTGATTTAGGGCTATATAAATAAACATTGATTCAGTGATTGATTGAATATGTGTAAGAAAATAGACAGTTGTATACTGATCTAAAAGTTGTGTAAGTATGGTGGAACATGTCAGTAAATACATTTAAAAAGAAACAAAACCCAATGAAAGTGACGCCTCAATTTAGGACTAAGCCAATTAACAGCCTGGTACGTGACACAATGGTGAGTCCTGAATGAGCACCTCAGGACAAATCTGCACAAACAAAGAAGCAAAAAACAGCGAATGAAAAGTTCCTGTTTTTGAAGTAATAAACTAGAGGCGGACTTCTGTCAATGTCACACTTCTTTGCCTTGTCATTCACACGATCCTCAGTACAGATATTGCAACAAGTGTCCCGCTGCCCCACAAATGACCAAAGCTGACACTAACACAAATCAGGGCCTCGTTTAATTATGTACACAGGGCTCTGCGTGTGCATGTTCCGTGCGTTTACGGACACAGTCAGTTCACATTAAACACACAAGGAAGTCTCATATTTTTTTGGAAGTATAAGCAACTAAAAAGTTTGGATTTAACAAAAAAATCAGAATTGGGCATCATACTCAGACTGTGAACGTAGCCTCAGTAATTCCTGAACTGTGAATTGTTGGCAAGTCCCACCTAGATCATTAAATTGTTGATAACTGGAAACATAGCCTAACAACGTTGTATAATTTAAGACCCCACTAAATGTCCAAAGTTGTGAGTTTGAAAGGTTTTTTGTATAAATCGTGCCCTGTGAGTGCCTGAGTATCTGCCCAAGGTTTACCCGCTTCTTGCCCAAAAGTCGTTTGCAATTAGCTCCAGCTCATCTGTGATTCTTAACAAGATAAGCCAAATGTGTAGAAGAAAAACTGTCAAATGAATGCAGACTGACGATCAATGCTGGAGCTGAGCTGTGAGTGAAAGGCACAGGGTGTTTTTGATGTGCGACTCACGCTAAGTGCTGAATCCTAATAAGCAGCCAGCCAATGAAAATGGCAACACAAGTTTACAACCAATATCTTAACACTTGAACACGCCACAAAACATCCTCATGTAAATTTGACCTTTTTCCTTAGACATCAAAGAGTTATGTATGCACTAACACTTAAAGATCTCTCCAGGCCATGTGAGTGACAAGAAGAAAACCTATGCGTTTCTAAGACTTTTGTCAATAGTCTTTAATATTGATTGTTTTGTATTTGGGTCAATACTGTAATAATACATATAACACCGAAGTATTACCAGAATATAATTATATTTGTTTTTGAATGACTGCCTGATTATTTCTTCACATTTATTTACAGAGTGGGTTCCACACTGTACACATTCTCTTCCAGGTGTTTGCAGGCAGACAAACTTCTTCCTGTGGGGAAGCAGATGGCTTCAACCAGGACATATTGCTACTGTCTTTTCAGCTCACTAATCACATATTTATGAACATTAATAAACCTTCACAGCTACACATCGCTGTTGTTTGATTAAGGTAATGCGGTGGACTCTCTGATCTAACTAAATTATTACCTTATTTGTATGCAAAATACTTCAATATGAGTATGATTTGAATATGAACAGTGATACATGGTAATGAAGCATACTTTACAATTGATTGATTTGAAATGATTTGATTTGTAGGTAGCTTCTACCTTCATCATTCATCCCCCAATCAATCCCACAGTCTCCTACAGGATCCCTTACCTCCAGGCCCGCAAGGCTCTGTCAACCTGTGGCCGTGCAACAGAGGAACCATTTATCTCCTCTACGGCATGCCGACAATAATCTGAGAAGTGCATGCGGGTCGGCGTGTCTGTGTATGTGTGCGCGTGCTCACAGTTGCAAAAGAAACCACTCGTAAACAGAACTGTGCAGGACCAAGCAATAATCGAATGAGCAGAGGAAGCCGAAGCGGCGACGGGCGAGATACCTGGAATCCGGTGTGATTTAATGGCGTCGTCAAAATCTGGGCAAGGACAATGGTTCACTGGAGCTTGGTGGAGAAATGAGAATTGGGGAAACGGGCAGAGGCTATGAGGAATATCGGGATGGGGGCTATGAACCTAAAAAGAAGGGAAGAAAGATTACTCTAGGGTTTGGAGGCTCGCCGCCTGAGGATATGGATTGGGTTGCAGTATGCTAAGGCATCCTGAGATATGTGAGATAGAGAGGTTTTTTTGCAGGCGAAAAGATGAGCTGGTGGCAAGTATGTCTGCGAGAAAATGACATGGGTACATTTGAAATAATGCTAAGGCCTGATAATGCCATGTTGGTTTACGAGACAGGCTCTAATCGAGATGCTTTTGGAATTAAATTCAGCATTTAGTGAACTAAAGATGTTCTGAAAATATAGAACTGATGTTAAAATATATAATGGGGATTTTGCCTCAGGCACAACTGAGGGTAGTGGCCCCCACATCCAGCAGCTGAGAAGGAGAAAACACATGTTACAGAGTACTGAATATGTAATGGTTATCGGTAATAAAGATAAATTGTGGTAAAAGCCGTTTGTATTATCGTTTAAAATTAAAACGACCATAAAAATTTGATTATGAAGCTCATTTCCTGGAGATGCAAATTAGCCTGCCGACTGCTTGCTAGGTTAAATGCTAACATGAATACAAGGCATGTTAATGTATTTCCCCATGACAAACATCATACCCGAATCTAAACATGTATAAACACATAGCTGTCTGAGCTACTAAGCTATTCAAGTGTGCACATTGAACATACAGGCTGTGCTGAATGCTCTCTTAAGACAGATACGTTGAAGTTAAAGTTAAAGTATCAATGATTATCACACACACACACCAGGTGTGGCGAGATTATTCTCTGCATTTGATCCATCACCCTTGATCACCCCCTGGGAGATGAGGGGAGCATTGAGCAGCAGCAGTGGCCGCGCCCGGGAATCATTTTTGGTGATTTAACCCCCAATCCCAACCCTTGATGCTGAGTGCCAAGCAGGGAGGTAATGGTTCCATTTTTATAGTCTTTGGTATGACTCGGCCGGGGTTTGAACTCACAACATACTGATCTTAGGGCGGACACTCTAACAAAAAGGCCACTGAGCAGGTTAGATGTCCAGAGACATATGCGTTATGCATATGTGCTTGTATATATGCAGTTACTGTAACTGTATATGTATGTCTGCACAGTGAATGTGCGTGTGGATAGATGTGTTGTGAGTGTGTCTGTACTGTATGTACTGTATTTGTGTATGTATGTGGGAGCGTATGCACCTTTGTATGTGGGTAAGTACCAATGTGTAGGCGTATGTATGTAATAAAGAATGAATATACGTATGTGTGTATATCATACTTGCCAACCTTGAGACCTCCGATTTCGGGAGGTGGGGGGTGGGGGGTGTGGTCGGGGGTGGGGCGTGGTTGGGGGTGGGGGGCGTGGTTGGGCAGTGGTTAAGAGGGGAGGAGTATATTTACAGCTAGAATTCACCAAGTCAAGTATTTCTTATATATATATATATATATATATATATATATATGAAACTGCTTAACAATAAACCCACATAAGAAACCAAGAACTCGCCCTCGATCATTTTACAGTTATAACGTGATTGAGCAGGCACGCTGTTTATATTGTGGGAAAGCGGATGTGAAAACAGGCTGTCCTCACTCAGGTCTGCATGGAGCTGGAAGGAGCGTGGCCTTCAGCTCCGGCTGAAAATCGGGAGATTTTCGGGAGAATATTTGTCCCGGGAGGTTTTCGGGAGAGGCGCTGAATGTCGGGAGTTTCCCGGAAAATTCGGGAGGGTTGGCAAGTATGGTGTATACATGTATGAATAAATGAATGAGTAACCCCCCGCAGCCGAATGGGAAGACCGCCCTTCCCCACCAGCAACCGGTCCCCCACGAGCCCAAGCCCCCCGCAGGACCGCCCAGCACAGGGCCACGGGAAAATGATAGAACTGATAAAACATGTTTCCTCTGGGTCACACATCACACCGTGCCCCCCGAGCCCGCCCCACTATTTGCTTCACAGTGTGGTTACTTATTTCTTTAAAGACAACTTGTGGCACTCACTATGTTTTCATGCACTAAATTAGTCAGATTTTTCAAATAGTTTGGTTTTCTGTATTTTCACACCTACATGGAAAGTCCCAGTGTCCATGCACTCTCTCTAATGCGACTATTGGTCATATGCCGTGGGCCTCGCGTACACTGACGGGGTGCTTATTTCATTTTAGCGCGGATAAATGTATTCCTTTACCGGTGACCTATGACATCACTCCAAAACAAGATATCTTTGACGCCAAAGCCCACTTATTGTTGTGGTTGATTTCCGCTGTAATATTGGCACATATTGGCAATTATTACGTCTCTAATGGCTATGCTGACGTTAAATAGCAGAATGCATAAAAAAAATGATCTTGGATTGCACTACGAACATAACACTACTACCAAAAAGGTCTCAGAGTTGCTGTATTGGATGACGCGGGTCCGAAGCAAAGACTGTAGGCAGAGACTCAGACAGTTGTTTTGAATGGATTTTTTGGACGTAGAATGGTATGAAAACTTTGGAAGGTCTCAAAGTTTATTCAATACGATTGATGGAAGAAGTTTTAAATCCGAAGGAAAAGCCTTTTCGTGCCCAATTCAGATAGAGATTGCTAACTTCAGGCTTGCTACTTGTTGTGTACCAGCTTGCCAGTTGTGCGGAATACATAGTTCTTGCTAACCAGTTCAGAGTACACAAATGCAGCGTAAAAAGGTTTGCGTACGCTTTCTTCTTTCCCTTTTAATATTCCTGCACCATTATCTTACGTCTCACTCGTCGGGAGTCCGAAGGAAGCCGCTATCATACATATCCTTCACTACCTTTTTAAATGACCTACTCAGTGGCCTAGTGGTTAGAGTGTCCGCCCTGAGACTCACCACACTACCACTTCGACTTGTTATTGCCACTAGGTCACCTGCTCAGTGGCTAGTGTCCGCCCTGAGATCGGTAGGTCGTGAGTTCAAACCCCGGCCGAGTCATACCAAAGACTATAAAAAATGGGACCCATTACCTCCCTGCTTGGCACTCAGCATCAAGGGTTGGAATTGGGGGTTAAATCACCAAAAATGATTCCCGGGTGCGGCCACCGCTGCTGCTCACTGCTCCCCTCACCTTCCAGGGGGTGAACAAAGGGATGGGTCAAATGCAGAGGAAAAATGTCACCACACCTAGTGTGTGTGTGTGATAATCAATGGTACTTTAAGTTAAATAAATCTTGGTTTCTTGTTTTTCCTATCGATGCACTTCAAAATGTTGCATTCTTTTAATCTGTGAAGCAAATGAACAGTCTCCTCTTTATTCCAATTGTTGCCTTTGTTTTTACTGAACGTGGAGTAGTCTGCGCATTGAGACTGCCGCATGCGCTATACCAAGGGTCCCCAGTGGCGGTACACACCCACTCAAGAGATCTGGTTTTCAACTGCATAATCAAGGTGTGTTAGTCCGACTTGTCAAAAACCGAACGATCAGATGAAGGTGCTTCAATGGGTTGAAGGATGCTTATTGAGAGCCCAACTATTTGGGAAATCGGACTAATTTAGTGCATGGACACACGTATTGAGTGACACTTTAAACGAGCCATCTGAACTACTGCTACTGATTATTCGTGCATGCTAAAACTCCAACTAGGTGCACACGCACACACACACACACACACACACACACACACACACACACACACACACACACACACATACAGGCATGCGCACATACAGTATATGTAAATGTCAGACCATTAATGAGTGTCAGCCCCCTGTTTAATTGGATCATTGGATCAACTCAGCACTGATTCCTGCAAATCTTTTTTGCCTTTTCTTTATGAAATGCAAGTTTTAGGTTAAGAAGCACCTATTTAAACTACTAACTGAATTTGATCATCATTACTGTTGAAAAATATATATGAGCAGCATGCGCCGCATTGAGAAATTACGCTTTCCCCCATATGCCAGTAGTGGGTATCCTCAGCCCCCCACTATTTAATGACAACAAGACCCAATAGGGGGCAGCAGTGCTGTATGTGTGTGTGTGTGTGTGTGTGTGTGTGTGAGCGTGCATATGCACATGCATCACTGCCAATCACGCTGACTTAAATGACTACGCTTTGGGCCACAACAAGAAGCCCAGTAAATGTTGAAGAACATCTTGTGTGTGTTCACACCTGCTGTGTTCCAGGCTTTGTTGGGCCTGACTGGACGTGAGTGGCTGTCTAATTAATGAACAAGTGAATCATTATGGCACAAGGACAACCAAATGTGTTGCAGATGAGGGGGAATTAGTAAGAATAGACAGAAAATGAGGCAGAGGGATTGTATTTATCAGCTATCTACTTTGTGAGAGCAACACCATTATGCATTTGAACTACAGTGAAGCTCGAGAATTGTGTACACTTTCACCGAAAAGTGGCATTACGCAATCACAAGCCCTTCGCTGCTTGTACTGCTTGTAAAAAATAGCTTTTTTTCCCAGCCTTTTCCTCATGTCTCTGCTCTGTAAAAACTGTACCAACATGAAATGGGGGTCAAACTATTTTTCCAGCTTCAGACCTGCAACAGAGGGGGAAAATGTACTAGCAACAAGTTGCGACCGGGGTGTGAAGTACAGGACAGCAGGCCTCAATTTTTTAACTTTTTAAGGTCAAGGCAAGTGTTGCCTTAAAGGAGGGCTCATATTGTAGGGCACCAATGCAAGTTAGAAGAGCACCAAGGCAAACATTATTTTCTTTCGAGGCAGGGGCTCCAACGCATGCATGCATCATTATCAATATAGACTAGATTTCACATTTTGATAAAGGGAGGTTTTTTTAAAATATATTTTTCAACTATATGTACATGTAGTTGATGTATCGGGACAGATCCATTAACTATACACGATAACACATTAACAAAATGATGTGTCACATGAATGTTTTTCGAAGGAATACCTTAGTGACATGAAAAAAACACAAGTAATGCAAAAAAAAACTTTACTCAGCCCCCCACGACGGCGTGGCGCAGTGGAAGAATGGCCGTGCGCGACCCGAGGGTCCCTGGTTCAATCCCCACCTAGTACCAACCTCGTCATGTCCGTTGTGTCCTGAGCAAGACACTTCACCCTTGCTCCTGATGGGTGCTGGTTAGCGCCTTGCATGGCAGCTCCCTCCATCAGTGTGTGAATGTGTGTGTGAATGGGTAAATGTGGAAGTAGTGTCAAAGCGCTTTGAGTACCTTGAAGGTAGAAAAGCGCTATACAAGTACAACCCATTTATCATTTATCATTTATTTACTATTTGATGTCAAAATAAAACACAAAGCAGTGTGGCTAGTGAATATAGAGTCTAATAAACAAGCTTTGTTCTTCTCTTGGTTCAGTACAACAGTTTGGCCAACAAAAATAAAGAGGAGTGACACCGTGACCTCTCACATCGAATACACACTCTTCACAGCCTTCGTTCAGTTCGATGAGATGACAAAACATTTAGCTAGTATTAATGTAATATGAACACTGATACAATTTGCAGTTAAATAAAGGAGGCGTGAACATCCCAGTCAACAAAGTAAAACTTTATAAACAAGTTGAGACAATGTTCACGACACATCGCCTGCTGCAAAAAACATCAAATCGTTTTCTCCTTCGCTGTATACTTTTAGTGTGGGGACAAGTGTGTCTGTCTCCAATATTGTCCACACCTGTCTCCATCTAAACACAGCAGCGCGCTCTTAAACGCACGGCGGGAAGCGAGGGAAAATTACGTTAAACCAAGCGCTTGGCTCCGTTTACTCCGAATGGAAATCTCCCGAGCAAAGTGTGTGTCCTCAGTCCGCCATGATTATCACGCTAAGTGCGCAAGCGCCTGACTTTGTGTTGCCCATCGCTCATTGTCATTTCTGTATTATTTTTTATTTTCGCTAACTGCTTATTTGCTATCACTTTTACCATCATATTTGTACATGTCGTATTTGCTGATGTTGCTCTATTGTTGTTGTTGTTGTTGTTGTGTTTGCTGTTGTTGTTTTTGTCTCCCTGTCTAATCCCCCTCTTGTCCCCACAATTTCCCCCTGTCTTCTTTTTTTTCTCTTTCTATCCCCTCCTGCTCCGGCCCGGCTGCACCAAATGATAATATAAATACATTTAATAAAGTCAAATACAAATAAGGCAACAAGAGAAGTATCCTACACTTCTCTTTTGTAAAGTAAATCTGAACAGCCTATATGGGTATCTACATCAACTATATGATTTGCCTGAGAAGCTGGACAGGACAAAAAAAACCAAACAAAAAAAAACAAACAACGTAAACCGTTGGCCAACCAAAAAGTAGTCACAGAACACTATACGGTATAGTGTTCTGTGACTATACACTATACGGTATAGTGTTCTGTGATTACTTTTTGGTTGGCCAAGCAGACGTGACGACAGACTGTCCTCACTCAGGTCCGCACGGACCTCGAGGGGGCGTGCCTTATGTCTGGCTGGAAATCGAGAGAAATTCGGAAGAATGGTTGTCCCGGGGAGAGGCACTGAAATTCGGGAGGGTGTGCCTTCTTTAGGTGAAGCCAGCTTTACAGCTATGTTGTTATTATGCTGTTTGTTACTCATGTATGTTATGTTGCAGCTATTTAAAATAGTTTTGTCGATTTGTTCTGGCCTGAAATACATTGGCCCTTTGAAACATATCTTTGTCTTTGTGTGTTGTATGTAGACCACATTGCTTAGCAGAGTTCAGTGATGCAAATGCATGCCAAGTTGATCAACACATTGTATTATTCTCCAGTGCAATAACAGTACTGAAATGAAGGCTTAAAGGGCATTAATGGAAGCTTTTAAAAAAAAAAGAAGAAAAAAAAAAAGTAACTAATTAGTTACTTTTCACAGTAACGCATTACTTTTTGGTGTAAGTAACCGGGTTAGTAACTGAGTTACTTTTGAAATAAAGTAACTAGTAACTGTAACTAGTTACTGTTATTCAGTAACTAACCCAACACTGGAAAGCACACACTTACCTCAATGTCCTGCTTTGCTGGATTCTGTTTAAAACGCACATGCGATCTACAAAATTAAAATTTGGTAGAAATTGTTTGTAGATGCTAAAATCTGACACTTAGCAAGCTAGCCATATGGAGTTGGGTAACAAAATATACAACTATTAGGGTGCATAATAGCAAAATTTAAAAAAAAGGTAGAACGCTAACGTTAACATTAGGGCTGTCAAAGTCCACGCGATGATAACACGTTAACTATAAGTTCCTTTAACAGCAATCATTTTTTAAAAGCGCGATTAACGTTTTTGACCCTCTGCCCGGTCCGTAGTTTGAGAAAATGTGTAATGGCGTCCAGTTACTGTTGAGCCGCAGGCTCGAAAAATAGCTAGTTCAACTGCACAAACAAACCCTTATGGAAATCTCAGATCCAAAGCCATGGCAAGTCGTTCTTTGAACAATACAAGACAATTTTACCTTCAATCGTCGTGAGATGACATCATTGGAGCGAACGCCGCGCGCGCATTGCTGCTTGGAGTGAGAAGAAGCTTCACGTCCGTGTTTGGATTACAGTTAAGTGCATTGAAAACATGAAATGTAGATTGTTACTCGGACTGCTTTAGTAAGATGGAATACAAGCCCAGCCCTGAAACTGAACTTTTATCTGAGATTTTTGTCCAAACATATCAAGTCTTTTCTCATACCAATCACACACGTCCGGTTGGCGGCTTCACAATAATAGCGCTACGCTTCACATCCGGTCTAACCGACAAAACAAAAAAAATGTTTTACAATAGATCATGCAATTCTGTTACTCTGTGATATTTCTACCTAAATAAATGTTTTCTGGCAGCGTGGGTTCCCTCCGGGTACTCCGGCTTCCTCCCACCTCCAAAGACATGCACCTGGGGATAGGTTGATTGGCAACACTAAATTGGCCCTAGTGTGTGAATGTGAGTGTGAATGTTGTCTGTCTATCAGTGTTGGCCCTGAGATGAGGTGGCAACTTGTCCAGGGTGTACCCTGCCTGCCGCCTGAATGCAGCATGTGAAGGAAGAAAACTTTCTCTCTTTGAACAATCTAGGCTTCTTCTTCGCTACCACTGAGACTAGGTTTAATACTGCAAGCATGTCCTACCGGGTCCTTTTGGCTCATTGGACTCCAGAGGCAGCTGACAGGTACCGACAGGCCAAGCGGTGTGCGGCTTCGGCAGTCGCGGAGGCAAAAACTCGGACATGGGAGGAGTTCGGGGAAGCCATGGAAAATTACTTCCGGACGTCTTCGAAGCAATTCTGGACCACCATCCGCCGCCTCAGGAAGGGGAAGCAGTGCACTGTCTCCTATTTCTGGGGCTGAGGTTGCCGAGGGAGTTAAAAAGCTCCTTGGTGGCAAGGCCCCGGGGGTGGATGAGATCCGCCCGGAGTTCCTTAAGGCTCTGGATGCTGTGGGGCTGTCTTGGTTGACAAGACTCTGCCACATCGCGTGGACATTGGGGGCGGTACCTCTGGATTGGCAGACCAGGGTGGCGGTTCCTCTGTTTAAGAAGGGGAACCGGAGGGTGTTTTCCAACTATCGTGGGATCACACTCCTCAGCCTTCCCGGTAAGGTTTATTCAGGTGTACTGGAGAGGAGGTGTACTCAAACCTCGGATTCAGGAGGAACAATGTGGTTTTTGTCCTGGTTGTGGAACGTTGGACCAGCTCTATACTCTCGGCAGGGTCCTTGTGGGTCCATGGGAGTTTGCCCAACCAGTCGACATGTGCTTTGTGGACTTGGAGAAGGCACTCAACCGTGTCCCTCGGGAAGTCCTGTGGGGAGTGCTTAGAGAGTATGGGGTAACGGACTGTCTGATTGTGGCGGTCCGCTCCCTGTATGATCGGTGTCAGAGCTTGGTCCGCATTGCCGGTAGTAAGTCGGATCCGTTTCCAGGAAGGGTTGGACTCCTGCAAGGCTGCCCTTTGTCACCGATTCTGTTCATAACTTTTATGGACAGAATTTCTAGGCGCAGTCAGAGTGTTGAGGGGATCCGGTTTGGTGGCTGCGGGATTAGGTCTCTACTTTTTGCAGATGATGTGGTCCTGATGGCTTCATCAGGCCAGGATCTTCAGCTCGCATTGGATCGTTTTGCAGCCATGACTGGGATGAAAATCAGCAACTCCAAGTCCGAGTCCATGGTTGTCGCCCGCAAAAGGGTGGTGTGCCATCTCCGGGTTGGGCAGGAGATCATGCCCCATGTGAAGGAGTTCAAGTACCTAAGAGTCTTGTTCACAAGTGAGGGAAGAGTAGATTGTGAGATTGACAGGCGGATCGGTGCGGCGTCTTCAGTAATGCGCACGCTGTATCGATCCGTTGTGGTGAAGAAGAAGCTGAGCCGGAACGCAAAGCTCTCAATTTACCGGTCAATCTACGTTCCCATTCTCACCTACGATCATGAGCTTTGGGTTGTGACCGAAAGGACAAGATCACGGGTACAAGCGGCTGAAATGAGTTTCCTCTGCAGGGTGGCAAAGGCTCTCCCTTAGAGATAGAGTGAGAAGCTCTTTCATCCGGGAGGAGCTCAAAGTAAAGCCACTGCTCCTCCACATCGAGGGCAGCCAGATGAGGTGGTTCGGGCATCTGGTCAGGATGCCACCCAAATGACTCCCTAGGGAGGTGTTTAGGGCACGTCCGACCGTTTGGAGGCCACGGGGAAGACCCAGGACACGTTGGGAAGACTATGTCTCCCGGCTGGCCTGGGAACGCCTCGGGATCCCCCGGGAGGAGCTGGACGAAGTGGCTGGGGAGAAGGAAGTCTGGACTTGGAATATGTTTTAAAAAAGCTGGCACAAGTGGCAAAAAAGACTGAGAAAGTAGAGGAATGCTCATCAAACACTTAGTTGGAACATCCCACCGGGGAACAGGCTGATTGGGAACAGGTGGGTGCCATGATTGGGTATAAAAGCAGCTTCCATGAAATGCTCAGTCATTCACAAACAAAGATGGGGCGAAGGTCACCACTTTGTGAACAAATGCGTGAGCAAATCGTCAAACAGTTTAAGAACAACATTTCTAAACGAGCTATTACAAGGAATTTAGGGATTTCACCATCTACGGTCCGTAATATCATCAAAAGGTTCAGAGAATCTGGAGAAATCGCTGCACGTAAGCGGCAAGGCCCAAAACCAACATTGAATGCCCGTGACCTTCGATCTCTCAGGTGGCACTGCATCAAAAACTGACATCAGTGTGTAAAGGATATCACCACATGGGCTAAGGAATACTTCAGAAAACCACTGTCAGTAACTACAGTTTGTCGCTACAGCAAAAACTCTACTATGAAATGCCACCGGCTTCGCTGGGCCCGAGCTCATCTAAAATGCACTTATACAAAGTGGAAAAGTGTTCTGTGGTCTGACGAGTCCCCATTTCAAATTGTTTTTGGAAACTGTGAACGTCGTGTCCTCCGGACCAAAGGGGGTGTATTATGGGTAACTTACACATCTGTGAAGCCACCATTAATGCTGAAATGTACATACAGGTTTTGGGGCAACATATGTTGCCATCCAAGCAACGTCTTTTTCATGGATGCCCCTGCTTATTTCAGCAAGACAAGGCCAAGCCGCATATTGCACATCTTACAACAGCGTGGCTGCGTAATAAAAGAGTGCGGGTACTAGACTGGCCCGCCTGAAGTCCAGACCTGTCCCCCATTGAAAATGTGTGGCGCATTATCAAGCATAAAATACGACAACAGAGACCCCTGACTGTAGAACTACTTAAGCTGTACATCAAGCAAGAATGGGAAAGAATTCCACATGAAAAACTTCAAAAATTGGTCTCCTCATTTCCCAAACATTTACTGAGTGTTGTTAAAAGGAAAGGCCATGTAACACACTGGTAAAAATTCCCTGTGCCAACTTTTTGCAATGTGTTGCTGCCATTAAATTCTAAGTGAATGATTATTTATTTTTTTTATTACGTTTCTCAGTTCGAACATTAAATAGCTTGTCTTTGCAGTCTATTCAATTGAATACAAGTTGAAAAGGATTTGCAAATCATTGTATTCTGTTTTTATTTACGAATTACACCACGTGCCAACTTCACTGGTTTTGGGTTTTGTACTTCTGCACATTTTCAGTGACGTCGTTTTTAATCACGGTTGGCTGGTTCACATGGGGTCTCTTCTTAGTCGATCAGCATGTCTGTTGTTTTTGATAAGTTGAACTGGAGGTAAGACTCATCAAAACAGCGTACAAAATCATCAATGCTAACGTTATCATGCTAACATGCTAACGGTTGCATACTAGCAATTGAGTCACATTAGCAAGAAGCATTTTGACTTTGATACAGTTTGAATCAGTTAAGAATTGTGGAACTAGTCCCCCTTCTTGATATTGAATAAGTGTTATGGAAAAATGGGAAATTGTTACTGTTGTACAGGGGAAGAAGACGGCACATTGTAAATAATGTAAATAATTCAATGTATATACTCTGATGATGATTAACTTGTGTGATGACTGTATTATACTGATAGTATATATTTATACCATAAATTGATTAACATGGACCCCGACTTAGACAAGTTGAAAAACTTTTTCGGGTGTTACCATTTAGTGGTCAATTGTACGGATTATGTACTGTACTGTGCAATCTACTAATAAAAGTCTCAATCAATCAATCAAAAACAAACAGTGGGGAAGTCGTTTAACTCTATACAGTGTTTATTATTAAACACTATTTATATATCTAAACGAGGGAATTGAGTGTGACAAGCCAAAAGGGCGTGTATGTGTGTGACTATGTGTAGCAATTATCTGATGAGTGTTACTGGTAGTGTTCAGCAAGAGGCGGAAGTCCAAGAGGAGCAAGGCTCGCTCGGAGGTCCGTGAGCAGACGTGAGGTCGAGGGGAGGAGAGAGGCGTCAAAGTCCGTGTCCAGGCGGAAGGTCGAGATCCAAGAGGCAGCCAGGGAAGCAGAGGGAATACGGGGAGACAAGACACACAGCCCGTGACGCGGGAACGGAGGTACGCTGCTGGAAGGCGACAAGGAGACAAATGAACAAGACGGGGGAGTAACACAGAGAGAGAAAGAGTGCATAGAGCTTGCTCGGTTCGGCTTACTGTACAGGATTAGAGATGTCCGATAATGTCTTTTTTGCCTACATCCGATATTCCGATATTGTCCAACTCTTAACTACCGATTCCGATACCAACCGATACATATATATACAGTCGTGGAATTAACACATTATTGTGCCTAATTTTGTTGTGATGCCCCGCTGGATGCATTAAACAATGTAACAAGGTTTTCCAAAATAAATCAACTCAAGTTATGGAAAAAAATGACAACATGGCACTGCCATATTTATTATTGAAGTCACAAAGTGCATTATTTTTTTTAACATGCCTCAAAACAGCAGCTTGGAATTTGTGACATGCTCTCCCTGAGAGAGCATGAGGAAGTTGAGGTGGGCGGGGTTGGGGGGGGGGTTGAGGTGGGGGGGTGTATGGGGTAGCCGGGGTGTATATTGTAGCGTACTGGAAGAGTTAGTGCTGCAAGGGGTTCTGGGTATTTGTTCTGTTGTATTTATGTTGTGTTACGGTGCGGATGTTCTCCCGAAATGTGTTTGTCATTCTTGTTTGGTGTGGGTTCACAGTGTGGCGCATATTTGTAACAGTGTTAAAGTTGTTTATACGGCCACCCTCAGTGTGACCTGTATGTCTGTTGACCAAGTATGCTTTGCATTCACTTGTGTGTGTGAAAAGCCGTAGATATTATGTGACTGGGCCGGCACGCAAAGGCAGTGCCACAAAGGTTAATTGCCGCTCTGTGCTTCTCCCTACGTCCGTGTACACAGCGGCGTTTTAAAAAGTCATACATTTTACTTTTTGAAACCGATACCGATAATTTTGAAACCGATACCGATAATTTCCGATATTACATTTTAAAGCATTTATCGGCCGATAATATCTGCAGTCCGATATTATCAGACATCTCTATACAGGATAGGTCGCTACGTTCTGGCTAAGGATGCAGGTTCGCACTGGCTTAAGAAGGCAGATCCTCTCATCAGCGCACAGATGGGAAAAAAAATGTCCCGGAAAGTGTAGAATTCCTGTAAATGTCGAAAGTTTTGGGAAACCAAAAAAAAAAATCACACAATTAATACCTAGTCTACAGTTGTCCTGTTGTTTGGTAACTTGTAGTGACATTTGAGACACTTTTGAGGCTCCTTCTCTTTGTGACTGAATCTCTTCAGGTCGCTGGTATGTGAATGACATACTTGGGGAGAAGCTGCTGCTGGATTTCTATGGAGACATCTCTCGACCCCAGATGTAAGAAAACTCTTTTTTTAGACCGTTTTTCCCGTGTGCAAATACCATATTCAAACGTTTTAACAATTGTCACATACAGCACCATCACGTGGGAATAAGTTGACTCGCAAAATCACTGTGGGCATCTATCCAAATGAGAAGTCATATTCTAAGAAACTGAAAAAAATGTCACAAAGGGTAAGTTGGCTGCAAAAGTAAAACAGCTAGCGTGTAGGCTGTAACATAAACAACATGGCCCGGGTGTGTTTGCGTTATTGAGATAGTCTCTTTCCCAACAACATGCAACAATGAATGTAGAAAAAACTATATAATTATAAACTGTGCAGTTGTGCATTTTTTTGTGTGTGTCTATCGATGTATCCATCCATCCATCCATTTTCTACCGCTTATTCCCTTTGGGGTCGCGGGGGGCGCTGGAGCCTATCTCAGCTACAATCGGGCGGAAGGCAGGGTACACCCTGGACAAGTCGCCACCTCATCGCAGGGCCAACACAGATAGACAGACAACATTCACACTCACATTCACACACTAGGGCCAATTTAGTGTTGCCAATCAACCTATCCCCAGGTGCATGTCTTTGGAGGTGGGAGGAAGCCGGAGTACCCGGAGGGAACCCACGCAGTCACGGGGAGAACATGCAAACTCCACACAGAAAGATCCCGAGCCCGGGATTGAACCCAAGACTACTCAGGACCTTCGTATTGTGAGGCAGATGCACTAACCCCTCTGCCACCGTGCTGCCCTCTATCGATGTATCTTCTTCCAATTATTTTCCCATTGTCCAGGACAGTGGTTCTTAACCTGGGTTCGATCGAACCCTAGGGGTTCGGTGAGTCGGCCTCAGGGGTTCGGCAAAGCCTCCGCCGCGGAGGTCAAGTCACACCCGACTCATCGTGTAAATAAAAACTTCTGCCTATTGGCGTATTATGGATACCCCCAAACAATGTGCCCTCTAATTTTCCATATACGTGGACCTACTCAGTGGCCTAGTAGTTAGAGTATCCGCCCTGAGATCGGTAGGTTGTGAGTTCAAACCCCGGTCGAGTCATATCAAAGACTATAAAAAAGGGACCCATTACCTCCCTGCTTGGCACTCAGCATCAAGGTTTGGAATTGGGGGTTAAATCATCAAAAATTATTCTCGAGCGCGGCACCGCGGCTGCCCACTGCTTCCCTCACTTCCCAGAGGGTGAACAAGGGGATGGGTCAAAAGCAGAGGACACATTTCACCACACCTAGTGTGTGTGTGACAATCATTGGTACTTTAACTTAGATGTGCACTAGGGATGTCCCGATCCAGGTTTTTGCACTTCCGATCCGATACGATATTGTTTTTGCATTTCCGATCCGATACCGATACTGACCGATACCGATACTGACCGATACTGGCCTATCCGAGCATGTATTAAAGTTTAAAGTTATTTAGCCTACTTAGTTGTCAGAATCATGTTGAAAAGGGTTTTAGTACTCTTGATAACAACTAGCCAGCTGAATTAGGGGAGTTTGAATAATACACAATGGTTGGTAACAAGAAACTGACCTGTTTATTCAAGGATAAACACAAAATAGACACAATTATACATGACAAACAGAAATGGCATCATTGAACTAGGGCTGGGCGATATGGCCTTTTTTTAATATTGCGATATTTTAAGGCCATATTGCGATACACAATATATATCTCGATATTTTGCCTTAGCCTTGAATGAACACTTGATGCATATAATCACAGCAGTATGATGATTCTATGTGTTTTGATTGATTAATTGAGACTTTTATTAGTAGGTTGCACAGTGAAGTACATATTCCGTACAATTGACCACTGAATGGTAACACCCCAATAAGTTTTTCAACTTGTTTAAGACGGGGTCCACTTAAATTAATTCATGATACAGATATATACTATCAGATATATACTATCATCATAATACAGTCATCACACAAGATAATCACATTGAATTATTTACATTATTTATAATCCAGGGTGTGGAGGGGGGCGCCTGATGTAAGTGTCAAAAAGACAGCCAAAAGAGTTTGATATGAGAATAAATCTAAAGATAAAATATAGGGTAGAAATGCACCCATTTGCAGGACATGTAGTCTTGATTTTCAAAATGTTCTTTCAAGGCTTGCATGTCTACATTAAAACATTCTTCTTCATACTGCATTAATATATGTTACTTTTAAACTTTCATGCAGAGAAGGAAATCACAACTAAAAAAATCACTAATTTTTTCATACGGTGTTGATGTGGAAATGTTTGCCATTTTGATGGTGTGGAGTCTGGACGTGTGGCACCGAATGGAGATAAGCGTCTCGACAGGCGTCACAATATTTGAACAATGATGACGAAAACTGTTGTCTCTGTCGTGTCCGTGTGTCGAAAATTGTTATGCGCTTATTTTTTTATTTGATTTTGTGCGTGGCATAGATTTGCCGTGCGCAGAGGACGATTGAGCAGGCGCGCACCTTAGCGGCTGCGCTAGCATCACAGCTAACGTTAGCCATGCCGCTACCTCGCTCTCTGCTGGGAGAGGACGTATACGTATGTGACGTGTGACGTGACAGTATGTGACGTATGACGTGACAGTATGTGACGTGTGTAAGAAGGTGCGCTTGCTGTCTGTGAGAAGGAGACACAGGAAAGAGTGAAAAGAGCCTGTCGTGTAATGCCAGCAGCTAAAAGCAACTGTGTGAGAATTGTGGATGTGTTGAAGGTGTGCTGGACAATGCGGAACGGAAATTACGGAGCAGCAGAAAAGTGGAATGTATTATTTAAATAGGTGCGTTGGAAAACACGGACCGGAGTTTTTTTTTAAACTGGATCTGGATCGGCATTTTCCCATGCCTTGCCGATACGCAATTTTTGGCAAATATCGGCAGCCGATCCGATCCAAATATCGGATCGGGACATCCCTAATGTGCACACTGTGGCCACACCAGCAGCACACCTGTCCCAAACCTAACTCAATAACAAGTTAAATGTTTTATTATTATAATCAAATGACAGCAGTCATTTTCATGGGATTTTTTTCTAATATAACATTTTGTTTTTCATGAGCTGTGTACTAGTAATATATGTCTGGGTGGGGGTCCTGCTTTGGAAATAATTTGTACCCCTTTCCGATATCGCATTTAGTTCCCACTAAAACATTCACATGTTGCACAATGAGATGTAAACACGGGATCATGTGTACATTCCTGTAACTTTATGTTTGTAAAATATATCTTTAGTAGTATTTCTTTAATATAACATAATTTCATGGTTAATATTTATAAATTAAGATCAAATTAAGAAAAAAACATTTTATTTTTCACTAAAGAAGGGGTCGGTGAATGTGCATATGAAACTGGTGGGGTTCAGTACCACCAACAAGGTTAAGAACCACTGGTCTAGGAAGTTGTGTTGTATGCAAAAGCAGCACCACATCAAAGTGAAACGAGCCTGCAAGGACATATTCAAAAATCAATGAAGTCTTGGATTGAGATGAAAAAAATGTATCATTGACTGGTGTCTGTATCTCTCGCCAGAACACATACACAAATGATCAGCTACAAGTCGCTGACAGAAAATATGTTGGCGACACTAACAGGGCTCCAATGCTGCTAATCGCATGGTCAGATATGTTAATGTTTTTCTACCACAGGTACTCATGTGTCTGTCCTATTCATGTCTACAGTATATCTTATCCTAAACTTGACTCAGCCAACACTGGAGGGTCTGTGGGATAAACTGAGCCCAATTCATCCTCATTAAAGCTTTGACCCAGTCTGCAATGCCCATAGAGGGTTTTTAGTGTTTTGTTTGCAGGATTATCAACTGAGCTTGTTTAAACTTTTAAGGGTTATTGTTCTATATCCGAGCAACATTTCCATTCTGGTTTAACGATGACTGACTAGAGGTGGCCAAAGTTGCTGGAAAGTTTAGGAAGAAGCAGAGCTTATATTTATTCCTAACTAACCCTTCTCTGTCTCTTACTGATAATTCATTCACACCATAACTTTTACAAGTTTAACTTAAGTTCATTTCAAAGAGGACCTATAATGCAAAACCAGCGTGTCCTCCGCATTGGTACCTGTTTCTGTGAATTTGGGATCTGTAAAAGTCCTGAACATTTTAAATCAAACCATGGATACTTTGTGGAGATATTTATAAAACAATCTTGCCTTCATTAATTTTTCCTCCATATGAGCCATTTTGCAATTTGCCCTATTTGTAATGTTTTTCCACATTTGTGACATCAGCAGATATCTCCATTTGTGGTACAAATTTGCGCGAGTCCGCCATTGAAGTCAGACTTAGTCGTCAATAAGTTCCTTCTTTTTCTCTATCCTCATGTTGTGGGGCAGACTGGCTCGTACATGCACATGCATCCTTTGCCATATCCAATACAAAGTAGTAGGGTTACAATACGATTCCCAAACAATACTTTTTAAAACATTACAATCCGATGCAGTTGGAAGCTTTGCATGATGAAAAAAAATATCTATCTATCATGTCAGAGTAATGTCATGTTTTTATTTTTTCTTAAATAGACACAGACACAACAGGCAGTTACTGTATTAATTATTAACTTCAAGGCCTTACAATCCATAGACTTTACAAAAAACAACACAACACTTTGCATGATAGGAAAAACACAAAATATGTTATTTTTCAGCAGCTTCAGCCCTATCCAAACATATAACGTATTAATATATTTGTAATGTTTTTTTTGTGTGTTTTATGCTCTTTTTTTGTTAAAAACAAAATCAAAAACAAACTAACAAACACCATTTTTTTATTATGGGAAAAAAATATGCACTATGTTCCAAAAATGCAACGTGGAATACTTTAAATTAGTAATTACAGTCTTTGATAGGTCAATACTTAATTTAGATTTAGAAGCACTATTATTTTTGGAACATTGACAGTTGTTAGTTTTTTTTTTCAAACTTTAGCATTTCCTCTCAGTTTGTACTGAAAAGTCATTGCCCTCGTGCTTATTCTTTCTCCATGTATAAATTCCCTAAACAAGCGGTGGCACTTCTAGCTGATTGTGGAGTCTCCAGCGGCATCCATTGCACTCGTCCACAGTACATTGTGGGTATTTATGATAATATACTTCACTTGTCAGTCACGGCAATTTTAAAGCCAGCAGAAGCAGAGATGTACATCTAAGTGTATTAGTCGGTCACACATATTACATTAGGGAGTCCAATGCCTTGCAAACGCATTGCAATAACTCCAGCAATATTCTGTTATCACTTCAAAATCTGATTGTTTGCTGCAGTGGGACGATTGTTTTGACAAGGTCTTAGAGTATCTTAACTCTGTTGGGGGAGCTGCTATCGCGTTGCTAATCAATACTGTGTGTATGCCGAAAATTGGGCCGGATAAAAATGTAAAAGTATGGTAATTCTCCATAAAATTTGTATTTGTTGGAGATGTATTTGGAGATAATATTCATTGAGGTCCTAACAGAGCTAAAAAGACAAATAGGGATGCTTTTGCAAGCGGGGGGGATGTGAGTCTTGGGTTTTTGTTACAGCTCTTATATTACATCGTAGTGCTGAACATTGCTAGGTTAAATTCTGTGCAAAGTGCTAAATCTATTGAATTTTAACAACATTTTGTAGAAGTACACAATTGATGCCCATGGAAACTGTATACACAGTTCACAATTCAGTGGTACAGTTTGACTAAACAAAGACATAGAACAGCATGCAAGTTAATAAAACATTACATTGACACATTTTAGTTGAAAGATGTAAATGTTGCCGGGACAAATTAATTAAAAAAATTGACAGGTTTACAACAACATATGACATGTCCTTCACAATATTATTACTATGAGGGAAACAGCTGGAGAAAGAGAGAAAGATTGATGTCAAATGCAAATTCCATCCCAGGAATATTATTGCCACATGTTATTGAGAGACCTGGTAAATAACACTGGAACTCATCACAATTTCAAAATGTCACACACTGCATGAGGTCTGAGACTTTCATTATTTCTGGCATCCTCACATAAAATGCGAGTTGAGAGGGACATATTGTCATGACTTGGTCCTGAGTGTTTGCTTTTCCGAGATGCAACGGAAAGTTGGCTCGGGCGAGACGGACATGTGAGTACATTTTTTATTTAAAGACTATAAATACAAAACAAGGAATAAACAAAAGGCGCGCACAATGGCGGAGAACAAACTATGAAACCAAACACCTGCACAAAGGCAAAAACTATGAACAACAAAAAACACTATATGTGGCAATAATAAACAAAACTTACTTGGCATGGACAAAAACGGCATGAAAAAGCGCAGCAAGGGTCATAAGTGTGTGGAGAGTATAAATGCGGGGATGTCACCAGAAAGACAAACTGAAAACACTGAACTTAAATACTACAGACATGATTAACGAAAACAGGTGCATGACTCAAAACGTGAAACAGGTGCGTGACGTGACAGGTGAAAACTAATGGGTTGCTATGGTGATAAACAAGAGTGCACAATGAGTCCAAACGTGGAACAGGTGAAACTAATGGGTAATCATGGAAACAAGACAAGGGAGTGAAAAGCCAGAAACTAAACAAAACATGACTAAGACAAAACATGATTACACAGACATGACACATATTTTCTAGCGAACCTTTTTCTCTACGCTTTCAGTGTGACGTGCAAACATCCACCAAGGCTCAAGAGTCTTTTAGGTGCCGATAAAGTTTCACGACTTCTGTGGAGGAGAGATTTCAAAATGACAAATATTTTTTTAATGTTCTGTATTCACTGTAAAGAACCAAATTTAGTACGCTTTCTTACTTGGTTGATGCCATACCCCTGAGGAAAGTAGTTTTCTGAGTAATGCTGATAAAATGCATACAAAGAAACATTAAAGGGGAACATTATCACCAGACCTATAAATCCAAGATGGCGGCGCGCACAGATGCAGCGGCTTACGGCTCTCCATTTCAGTGCTCTTTCTTCCTTCTTTTCTTCATGTTTTTTTTCCTTTTGTGCACCACCTGTACTGCAAACACCCGGTACACCCGCCAGTCACTCTTGGATATCGGTAACTCGCACCAGATATCTGTTTCGAGCGACTTTCACCACGAGCACAACATCCCAGATGACATAGCGAGAGCACAGGGCTCTCCGTGGTTTGTTGTCGGGTCTGGGAGACGGCGCAGACGGAGGAGGGAGAGGAAGCAGAAGCGTGGCCGCAGGTCCGGCGTCTTGCTCAGGCTTAGGAAACAACCCCACAAGCCACCTCTACCGAGCCTGTTCCTCTCTAATGCCAGATCCCTTGTACAGAAGATGGACGACCTGGAGTTACAACTTGCTGGAAACCGCTATGTTCGGGACTGTTGTGCTATGATTATCACCGAAACCTGGCTTCACCCGGAAATACCCGATGCTAGCATGCAGCTAGCCGGACGCACTCTGCTCCGCCGGGACAGAACTAAGGACTCCGGTAAGAGCAGAGGAGGGGGGCTCTGTATCTACGTGCATGAGAACTGGTGCAACAACGGGACAATCACTGAACAGCACTGTTGCCGGGACGTGGAGTACATGTCTGTTAGATGTCGGCCTTTTTTTCTCCCGAGAGAGCTGTCTGTTGTTATCATCACGGCTGTGTATATTCCACCGGACGCCAAAGTAAACACAGCGCTCTCTCTTCTGCTGAACACCGTCAACGAACAGCAGCGGGCCCACCCCGACGGTGTTCATATCATAGCAGGGGATTTTAATAAGGCCAATCTGAAGACTGTACTCCCTAAGTTCTACCAGCACGTGAAGTGTTCTACAAGGGGCAAGAACACCCTGGACCACGTGTATACCAACATAAAGCACGCGTACAGAGCTACACCCCTCCCCCAGCTTGGACAGTCAGACCATCTTTCCCTCCTGCTCTCTCCTACCTACACCCCCATCAGACGCCAGGCCAGGCCTATCACAAAGACTGTTATGACCTGGCCTGACGATGCACTCCCCAAACTTCAGGACTGCTTCCAACACACAGACTGGGACCTCTTCCAACAACAGGAGCTGGAGACAGCCACAGGAACGGTGCTGGACTACATAAAGTTCTGCATCGGGAATGTGACTGTGGAAAAAACCATCCGGGTTTACCCCAACAAGAAACCCTGGATGACCAGCCAGGTCCGCACACTCCTCAGGGCCCGCGACGCAGCCTTCAGGTCAGGGGACAGGGCACTGTACAGTGTTGCTAGAGCCGACCTGAAGAGAGGGATTAAAAAAGCAAAGGCGGACCACAGGAGGTGCATAGAGTCCCATCTGTCCAGCAAAAACTCACGGGAGGTGTGGCGGGGCATTCATGACATCACGAACTTCAGAGGCTGCAATATGACAACTGCGGATCAGAGTGCGACACTGGCAGAGGAGCTTAACTGTTTCTTTGCCCGTTTCGAAACCCCCCAGCGACACTCATCTGCTCCAGCCCTGCCCCCGCCCCCACCGGGCTCCGGCGCCACTCCACTCACTGTACAGGAGCACAGTGTCAGACGAGTGCTCCTGGCTGTGAACCCCAGGAAGGCTACCGGACCAGACGGAGTACCTGGAAAGGTGCTCAGGACGTGCGCCCACCAGCTCGCTCCCCCCCTCACCAGGATCTTCAACCTCTCCCTGGCTCAGGCAGTCATCCCATCCTGCCTGAAGTCATCTACAATAATCCCGGTGCCGAAGAAGTCTCCCATCACCAGCCTGAATGATTACCGACCAGTGACCCTCACTCCGGTAATCATGAAGTGCTTCGAGCGACTTGTTCTCCAGCACATCAAGGACCATATCCCTCCAGACTTCGACCCCCACCAGTTCGCATACCGGGCGAACAGGTCCACAGAGGACGCCATCGCTGTTGCTCTCCACTCTGCTCTGAACCACCTGGAGCAGCAGCAGAGCTACGTCCGGATGCTCTCTGTGGACTATAGCTCTGCCTTCAATACAATAATCCCGGACAGACTCTGCAATAAACTGGACACTCTTGGCCTCCCCCCTCTCACAAACGCCTGGATAAGGGACTTCCTAACGGACCGACCCCAGAATGTGAGACTTGGCCCGCACCTCTCATCCTCCCGCACGCTGAGCATCGGCTCCCCACAGGGCTGTGTGCTGAGCCCCCTCCTCTACTGCCTTTACACCCATGACTGCAGTCCGGCCCACAGTGACAACCTTACCGTCAAGTTCGCCGACGATACCACAGTGGTCGGGCTCATCTCCAGGGGTGACGAAGCTGCCTACAGAGAGGAGGTCCTGAAGCTGACGGCCTGGTCTTCGGAGAACAACCTCGCTCTCAACACCAGCAAGACCAGAGAGATCATCGTCGACTTCAGGAGAAGCAGCACCGACCCTGCCCCCCTCTACATCAACGGCGAGCGTGTAGAGAGGGTCCACACCTTCAGGTACCTTGGAGTCCACATCTCTAATGACTTCTCCTGGACAGTCAACACCACATCAATCATCAAGAAGGCTCAGCAGCGGCTACACTTCCTTAGAGTCCTCGGGAAGTACAACCTGAAGCCTGACCTGCTGCTGACCTTCTACCGCTCGTCCATCGAGAGCCTGCTGACCTACTGTATTACGGTATGGTACGGCAGCTGCACTGCAGCAGACAGGGAGAGGCTGCAAAGAGTGGTCAAGACGGCTCAGAAGATCATCGGCCGCCCTCTCCCCTCTCTGACGGCCATCTACACCTCCCGCTGCCTCAACAGAGCCAGTGCCATCATCAAGGACAGCACCCACCCTGGCTCTGACCTGTTCCACCTGCTGCCCTCTGGGAAGCGCTAGAGGTGCATTAAAACCAAAACAAACAGGCTAAAGAACAGCTTCTTCCCCAGGGCCATAACCATCCTGAACGGACTGCCCCATTGTCCCTCATAACTGCCTTCTCTTCGGTGCAATAACCCATTCCACCAACCACCCTGTTTTTTTTTGTTTTTTTTTCATGTATATATTCATTTCACACCATATTCATTGCACTTCTACATTTTTTATATTTTTATATATTTGCACATTGTTTTTCTAGCATGCACACATCGCACTGTATGGAATGGCCTCAATCTCGTTACCTTGCGTAATGACAATAAAGCTGATTCTGATTCTGATTCTGATGTAAGCGTCAATATATACCTTGATGTTGCAGAAAACAGATCATATATTTTTTTAACCGATTTCCGAACTCTAAATGGGTGAATTTTGGCGAATTAAACGCCTTTCTAATATTCGCTCTCGGAGCGATGACGTCACAACGTGGCGTCACATCGGGAAGCAATCCGCCATTTTCTCAAACACAGAGTCAAATCAGCTCTGTTATTTTCCGTTTTTTCGACTGTTTTCCGTACCTAGGAGACATCATGCCTCGTCGGTGTGTTGTCGGAGGGTGTAACAACACGAACAGGGACGGATTCAAGTTGCACCAGTGGCCCAAAGATGCGAAAGTGGCAAGAAATTGGACGTTTGTTCCGCACACTTTACCGACGAAAGCTATGCTACGACAGAGATGGCAAGAATGTGTGGATATCCTGCGACACTCAAAGCAGATGCATTTCCAACGATAAAGTCAAAGAAATCTGCCGCCAGACCCGCATTGAATCTGCCGGAGTGTGTGAGCAATTCAGGGACAAAGGACCTCGGTAGCACGGCAAGCAACGGCGGCAGTTTGTTCCCGCAGACGAGTGAGCTAAACCCCCCTGGATGTCTTGGCTCACACCGTCCCAAGATGATCAAGAGAAGAATATCGACCCTAGCTTCCCTGGCCTGCTGACATGAGGGTTTGTCTGCAGAATATATTAATTGATGAAAATTGGGCTGTCTGCACTCTCAAAGTGCATGTTTTTGCCAAATGTATTTCATATGCTGTAAACCTAGTTCATATTTGTTAGTTTCCTTTAATGCCAAACAAACACATACCAATCGTTGGTTAGAAGGCGATCGCCAAATTCGTCTTTGCTTTCTCCCGTGTCGCTGGCTGTCGTGTCGTTTTCGTCGGTTTCGCTTGCATACGGTTCAAACCGATATGGCTCAATAGCTTCAGTTTCTTCTTCAATTTCGTTTTCGCTACCTGTCTCCACACTACAACCATCTGTTTCAATACATTCGTAATCTGTTGAATCGCTTAAGCCGCTGAAATCCGAGTCTGAATCCGAGCTAATGTCGCTATAGCTTGCTGGTCTTTCCGCCATGTTTGTTTGTTTTGGCTTCACTATGTAACGTCACAGGAAAATGGACGGGTGGTTAAAATCAGGCACTTTGAAGCTTTTTTTAGGGATATTGCGTGATGGGTAAAATTTTGAAAAAAACTTCGAAAAATATAATAAGCCACTGGGAACTGATTTTTAATGGTTTTAACAATTCTGACATTGTGATAATGTTCCCCTTTAAAACAAGATATAATATGACATAATGAAACTTTGCTTCATCCCGCCAAGCATTGGCGATCACTCGAAGCGAGTATGATAGTCCTCCTGTTTCAGGAGAACGCCTGTGTTAATCTTTTAAAGTGGGGAAACTGGTGCACAGGAAGTCACCACACTGTCCTTGGCAAAGAGAATATCAGGGTCCAATGGCATGGAGACCAAGACAATTGAGGGGCCCATCTTTGCTGCAGCCTTCTTCCGCCTTTGTGACCGTTGTGGAGGTTCTCTACATCCATCATCCGCCCACTCAGCCGTTGAGGTCTTTTTTGACGAGGGGAACGCGCAGTCTCCAACGTCACTTGCTTTTCTCTCAGGGTGTGCTCCCCTAGACTAACCCACAAAGCAGCGGGGCAGTGGTTGGGTGATGCTAGGGCGTGTCCACAATGTGGGCCTGCGCATCACGCCTCTGGGGACCACTGCAGCTCCGAGATCCCCTGCCACTTTTGCCTTGAGCTGCAGGTTTCAAGTCTTGGTGAAGGAGAGGCTGTGTACTGGCAGGAGAAGACTGACGCACAAGGCTGCTTCTCCGTTCACCACAAAGGCTAGCCAGCGGCAGTGTCTGTAAGCGAGAGGTTAGCAAGCAGATGGGAAGTAGACAAGCAACCTTCCCTCTAACTACTGCATTAGACGCATCACAACACCCTATAGGCTAGGCCCATACACACACAAAATGACACACAAAACATGCCGCCAATAATCAAATACAAATAGTTTAAGTAAGGCTGTTTGGCCACGTTGATTCGAAATCCAGATTTCTTTTTTTAAAAACTAAATGGACACCAGAGTAAATCCTCGGGCAACATAATTGGTAATTGTAAAACATACATATTTTTAAATGCTTATATATGTTCAGGGGCTCTAACATAATAGTGCGAGAGTCCAGTCCACAGCAGGGGATCATTTTGAGTGGAGACAAGTCAGCAGCTCAGAGACTTCCCCAACTGATGCACAGATAAGTGGTCCACCCTGGGTCCCGACTTTGGACAGCTAGCGGTTCACCTGTGGTCACTGAATCAGGTGCCCCCTCTCTCCGCGAAGGAGAGGGGGGCAGAACAGAAAAGAGACGGCAGATCAACTGGTCTAAAAGGGGTGTATATTTAAAGGCTAGAGTATACAAATTAGTTTTAAGATGGGACTTAAATGCTTCTACTGAGGTCTCTAAGTGTTACCGGGAGGGCATTTCAGAGTACTGGAGCCCGAATAGAAAACACTCTATATCCCGCAGACTTTTTTTGGGCTCTGGGAATCACTAATAAGCCGGAGTTCTTTGAACGCAGATTTCTTGCCCGGACATATGGTATAATACAATCAGCAAGATAGGATGGAGCTACACCCTTTAGTATTTTATACGTAAGTAGTAAAACCTTAAAGTCACATCTTAAGTGCCCAGGAAGCTAGTGCAGGTGAGCCAGGCGTAATATGATCAAACTTTCTAGGTTGACTAATTAATAATCTGCACGGATACGAGTTTTTGGACATTTTAGTATGCGTCTCTGCTTGGTACCCCAAAATATACTCAAATGATGTGCTATATTTTTGTGCTCTGTGTTGAGTTTCCAAGGATATGAGGATCCAATTGCAGTTTGGCTACTTTGCAAAATAAAAAAAAATCCGGACAGTGCACATTTGGAGAGGGTTGAATTGCTTTATATTTAGTTTGCTTTGCATAATATGAATATTTAGGTGACTAATAGAAACATGTTGACAATCTTAATATGCAAATAGAAGGAGAAGATTGAAATTGAATCAATATGCTAATACAAATCCCGCTTTTTATGCGATTTGGTTTGGAATGTGATCCCTTTTTTTTTTTTGCTACATTTGAAAGGATAGTTTTTAAGTCGTCAGTCTCCATTGTGCCTGGTGTGGAGGAAATGTGCATTTTGGAAAATATCTGTGTTTGTTCCTGCTTGAAAAGTTCTGTTTTCTGACAGTATGAGAGTCCTTTAAATGCTTTGAGACTGGTGGTCGCAGAGAAAACAGAGGGGTGGTATTATGGGAGAGAGCTGCTTTGTGTGTGCGCTGAGACACCTATAGAGAAGGATAAATTGATTGTTGATTGACCAGCTCCTCATCGTCTTTTTTACGCCCAGGAAATAGCTACAGTATTTTATATGCACTCTGGTGTCAGTGGACAAGGGCAATTTTTGGGAGTCTTCCGCTGAATCTGGAAGACTTGGAAAGTCTGAGCATGCATCTGAAGAAACAAGCATTTCCCAGCATAACTTGTTGTGGTTACAATTATCACTTTTGACAGTGATATCATGCATCTTTGATGTGTTACTTTCGTGACACAAGGTTAAAGTGGTGTCGTTTTTAGTCCTCTACAGTTAAATTATTGCTACGTTTAGTTGTAATTTGACACTGTTAATGAGGATGGTTAGTGCAATTCTAATAACTCCACTGTGGCATCCAATAGTAATTGAAATTGATAAGTTATATATGGATATCTGTATGAAATATCGGGCCTTATCTGGTCCGCAGGCCGGAACACCTGTGCACTAAGGTGCAGTGCCTTTGATGTCGAATCATTCTTGAGAAACAATAAGTAAATCCCAAACAACTGATTTGAGCTGTCTCTATTTGGGATGTTGTGTAAAAATTCTGCAAATCTTCTACAAATTTGGCTATTTTGCGACGCTTCAGGTCAGTTACCATCTCAAAGATTGGATTTTTCTTTGGCTTTAATCTTGCTTGCAAAGATGAAGAACAATGATGACCTTAAAACTGAAAAGAGAACCTCTTGTGGCATACTGTACTGTAGTTTTAGTGTTATGCCGAAGTGAAAGGTACAGTATATCTAATGATGTCTGCTCAGTGCAATATGACCAAATCAATATTAAGTTCATAACAACCATCTCTAAAATCAGTTTACTTCCTTTGTACATGTACAATTAAGAATGCTATTTAAACATTGTTTGTACCTTAATACCATTCCTATAATGAGTTATATAAGTTATAAAAATAAACACATTTGAGTTTACCCTAAAAGTTCCACCATGATAGTCTATATTCAATCAGTGTTATTACTTTTGCTGTTGTTTTAAAAAAAAACAACCCAATCTTGAATTAATCTACAATATTGTTGTGGTCCAAGACCGCGTTGGCAGTGGGCATTCTGGCTTTACTGTACCTGCAAAAGGAAACTGGCCTTATTTCTATTCATGGGTTCTGCTGCCAACTGGCCTTTAATTATTCAGCTGAATAAATTACCTATAAAGCAGAAAGTGGAGTCATGGCATGCCAGGAGGGAGTTGGCCTGTCAGCTTCAAAGGGCCAGAACCTGCCCAGATCCTGTGGGCTTCATTCCACTTAACACCAGTCACTAGGCATATATGTCTTGGCTTTCATAATCCCAGTTTAAATGTCAGGAGGTTGCAAGGTCCCAGGTGTGGGGCACAATATTCAATAGATCTCGCATTTAATTCAGCCTTTGTGGCTTTAGTGACTTTCAGTGGAATTAAGGGAATAGAGGTTGAGGGAGAGGTCAACATCCCAGGCAATCAAAGATGAATTTGGTTTATCCTAATGCACAGGCAATGAGCAAACACCCTTGACAGTTTTGAATCCAACTATCAATGGACCATTTCATAGTGAAAACCCTTCAAGCTCCACTTGTTGTACTATGTTTGAATCCTGGCACAATTTATGCATTGGAAGTTCTAATCTCTTCCTAGAGAGTCCTGATATGTGGATGCACTGATCCCCGGTAGTCCTGTCAAGGGGCAGTATGTTTAACCCCACCAGCTACTTTGGTGGCTCGGTTGAGTCCAAGAGAAAGAGACATATATTGAGTGGTTCAAGTATTTGTCTCCCAGGTGAGCAAGCACTTCACTGATCCCAATGAATGTGAAGCAGGGAGTTTCCGAAAAAAAAAAGTTAATCAGACGCACCATTGTTATGCAAAATAATCCTGTAATGTATTGAAATATTCTGTAAAAAAGTTTTGATTAGGTGTTTGACTTCCCAGACTCTTGCTGTGATGTTGCCATGCCAACCAGAACAAATCAGGCATTTCTTTCTGACAAAACAATTCTAGGGTTTAAAATAAAACATACAAATCGTTGAACATCCTATATACCTGGTGTTGTCTTTACATCTTTTCTGTAATTCCAGCTATCATTGAATAATCAAAAAAGTAGGTGTTATTGCGTTTTAGAAACTGAATTTCACTTGCCAACCTTGAGGCCAAAATGTGTATCTGTTTCTAGTCTGGATTTTCAACTCTGTGCTCAGAGGAAAGTGTGCTTTACTAATGGTATAAATGTCACCATAGACTCCTGCTAATGCTTTCATAGCCTCTCTCATATCTCATATCGCTAATATTGTGAAGCCTGGAAGTGCTGGTGCTATTTGGAGGGCTTTAATGCTCACTTAGTTGTGATGAAAAACATCACTCTCCAGCTCTACAGCTCTGCATTCTACAGGTAGCAATGCTGCTGCTGATGGGTTCTGTTGTACACCACCTAATTTGGTGTCACTTTAAAAAAATTGATAGGTGACACCTTAACTAGTTTTGATGAAACTGTTTTCTTCTCACTTTCTCCTCTTCTGCGCTTTATTTTTATGTGAAACTGTCAAAAACCGTGCCAATAAGGTTTTGGAACATCTTCCGCAATCAAGTCTGCGCAACATGAAATAGTTCATGGTGTGAGAAGGGACGAGGAGCTGTCAAAACAATCATGCTTGATTGAGCATTTTGGTATACCTTAAGCTCACAAATTAAGACAAAAGTGTTTTAAATATAATACATCTCCAATAATTGTTTTCATGAGATGTTTGGGGGACCCAGGGAACAGCCTGTGTTTGCGTAATAGTAAGTATGCCCCCAACTGCAGTCTATTACGAATAAATACTCACCTGGATCTAAAGATTTGAAATACAGAATTTAGGTTTTATTGTTATTTATTTAAAAGTAAACATCCCTAATAAGTGTATGAAGTGTGTTTCATTATCAATTCCCTTTAATTTGCAATTTAGTTGCAGATTCTGCAATTTGCGCCTTCTACAACAAATTGCGCCCCAGGCAGCTGCTTGTGTTGCTTATCGGCAAAGCCCGGTTTGGCCTCTCTAAGCCACTTTGTATTGTCAGTCAGTAAGTTTCTTCTATTTACATTCGTGTATGTAAAGCCCCAGTTTTTTTCAAATCATACCCTCGGCCAAATGCTTTTGTGCCTCCCCGACACTTGATTGTGATCATTTCAGCTTGTTTAGTTGTGTGGGATTGCGGTTAGAGAAGAAGAGAATGCTACATGTTGATAGCTTTGTCCAATTCAAGAGTCTGAAGCTGACGAATGATTCAACTTGCGCAGTACATAGAAGCCACACGCTTTTGGCTCTTTCTCAAGCTGTGACCAACATTCTGGAATCACACAATCGGTCCGTTCTGGTTGTGTTACATGATTTAATTGTTACCCTGACGACATGACGAAAAGATATCTCAGGCCCACAAAAGAAGATCTGAAAATGAACAAAAGTGGACTAACACACAACATGTTAAATGATAGAAGCAATTTTTTTTTAAAAGCCTGAATTATCCATCAATCCATCCTCTTCCGCTTATCGCGTGGACAGCAGCCTAAGCAGAGAAGCTCGGGCTACTTTGTCCAGCTCCTACTGGGGGATCCTGGGGAATTCCCAGGCCAATTGAGAGAGATACTCTCTCTAATGTCTGCTGGGTTTGTTCTGGGTCTTCCTCTTTGCCTTTGGCTCAGCCTTCTCTTCAACAAGACAGGCCGATACAGAGTCTACATCCCTGCAGACGCCTTAGCGATCTGCCTGTGCGTTCACGATCCATTCTTCCTTCGATCGTGGACAAAGAACCCTACATACTTAAATTCCCTCACTTGGGGCAGTATCTCATTCCTGACCCGGAAACACTTTTCCAGAAGAGAACCATCGACCATTCTCATCTCAGTTGCTTCACACTCGGCTGCAGACCGATCCACTGAGTGCTGAAGATTACGGCCTGATGAAAACAGCAGGACAGAGAAAAGCAGAAAACCACTCCTGCAGCTACCAAACCAGATCCTCTTAGCGCCCTGAATGCACCTAGGAATTCTGTTATGAACATAATTGATGGCAAAGGTAAGCCCTGGCTAAGTCCAACCCTCAAATAAAACGGGTCTGACTTACTGCCAGCAATGGGGACAAAGCTTAGATATCCTTTTCACACTGGGAATGGACAGTCAAAATCAGGCAGTCCAATAGCCCATACTCGCAGAACCTTTCCCACAGGATTTTCCGAGTATCACGGTCAAAGGCTTTCTCCAAGTCCACAAAACTGTAGACTGGTTGGGCAAACTCCCATGCACCCTCAAGGAACCTACCAAGAGTGGAGCTGATTCACAGTTCCATGACCAGGATGAAAGCGAGATTGCTCCTCTTGAATCTGATGTTTGACTGTCCCCTCCTTTCCAGTACCCCTGAATAGACCTTACCAGGAAGGCTGGAGAGTATAATCCCACGATAGTTGGAACACACCCTCTGCACCCACTTCTTAAAAGGGGAACCACCACCCTGGTCTGCCAGTCCAGATGCACCGCCCCCCATGTCCACGCAATGCTGCAATGTCTTGTCAACCAAGACAGCCGCAGATCCTAACGGAACATAAACAAATATGTCAAATAAACCCAATAGCAACTGCTTCTATTAACTCAAATTGCCCATGTATATTTGGGTTAAAAGTTCCTTTTGTTATGTGTCCATCTTTAGAGCATTACTCTCTGTCCATGCTGTTAAGTTTGAGCAGCATTTGGTTTTCAATGTTAGTAGAGTTCCCCCTTCCTGGCTTTGCTGTGAACAGTACAGCCCAGCTAAAGAGATGTCCACAAGCGGCTGAAACTGGTAAGCCGGTGTTGAGACAATATCTCTTATGTGATCAAAATATTTTCATTGGTATGTACATCCAGTCTTTTTCATCAAACATACTGAAATTTTTGCATTCATAAATACAGTAAAGGTTTTATACATTAGAATATGGACATGATTATTAAGAGGTGGGCTTGTTTAAAGTAGATATGCCTAGCCAGTGTATTACCTGCAATAGACAGTGCCCAGAGCACTTGAAGGAGCAGAGAGATACACCACTGAGCACTGGGACAGCCACAACAAAATCTTGTATCATCCTCAAAGAAATCTCACTTGTGGTGTTGTTGTCCTTGTGCTCAGCAGTGCATCTCTTGCAACCTGCCCCTGCAAAATGGAAGTGAGTGGAGCGTTGTCTACTACTAACGCACTGACAATTCATTAGGACATCACACAACACTACATCAAAATAGCTCAACTATTACATTTCCATGCATACGAATGAATGCTCATTGTGTGATTGTATTTGAAGTCATGTCTAATATATATTCAATCAGGTTTTCATTTCCATTTCACAAAACAAATTAGAAATCAAACAATCTACCAATCCTCCACGAAGACTTGCACATGTATGGAAAGTTCGCTTGGATGATAGCGCGATCAAAGAGTACCGTATTTTTCGGACTATAAGGTGCACTTAAAATCCTTTTTTTCCCTCAAATCTCGACAGTGCGCCTTATAACCCGGTGCGCCTAATGTACAGAATAATTTTGGTTGTGCTTACCGACCTCAAAACTATTTTATTTGTTACATGGTGAAATGATATGTGTGACCAGTAGATGGCAGTCACACATAAGAGATATGTATAGACTGTAATTTGACTCAGGAAAACAACACCAATGTTTTATATGTTCCATTGAAAATATAGAACATTACACATGGCGCTAAAAAAATCTATCAAAATGTTTTAGTAAATGTTTTAGTACGACTTTGGTAAGCTATGAAGCCGCACCGCTTGATGAATTGTACTGTGCTTCAACATACGAGTATTATGGTGTGTGTATAAGGTAAAACATATTATCTGGCGTTTTGTTTAGCAATATTAAGAAAAATCAACTTTTCTTATCTTCTGGTACCTGCTGATCTGTTTTTGGGATCTGCATAAGTCCTGACAATTTACGGGCGTCCGCCTTTGTAGTCCGTGCCGACACCGTAGTCGATAAGCTTCTTCTTTTTCTCCATCTTCTTGTTATGGGACATTCATCCTCCGCTGTTACCATTTCTAATATAAAGTAGTGTAAAGTTCTTACTTATATATGTCAGTAAACTCGCCATGAAACTGGGACATCTTTGAACAGCAGGACCTGGAGGACTACATTTTATCTGTGCTGAGCTATATCAAGTTCTGCACGGATATTGCTATGACCGAGCAGTGTTACTGTAACGCCGTTAGTTTCGGCGGTAACTAGTAATCTAACGCGTTATTTTTTTTTATTCAGTAATTTAGTTACCGTTACTACATGATGCGTTACTGCGTTATTTTACGTTACTTTTGATGTAGTATCGGCTAGAAACAGAAGCGCTGCGGTGTCGTTCTTCTGAATCTTCCTCTGTCACAAGCCGGAGAGAAGAAAAGAGGCGCGGTCTATGTGTGTGTGTGTGGGTGTGGGGAGGGATGACGCACACACGCGGTTTGATATATGAAACAAAAAAAAAAGTTGTTGGCACATTCAGTCCACACACAGCGTGGTCATGGCGAGCGGAGTAACGGAGGAGCTTGAACGCCCCCGCCATTGAATCGGTGTGTTTATAAGTGCAGACTCGGTTGTGCAAAACGAGGGTTTTAAACACATGCTGAACGTGCTTGAACCACGTTACGACATCCCGTCGCGCACCCACTTCAGCAATAAGATTGTGCCAGATCTTTATGAGCAGGAGAAGAAAAAAGTTGTGGATGAACTATCCCGAGCATCATCTGTTGCGCTCATGACAGACGGGTGGACGTCCAGCAGAACTATAAGCGCTCACTTCATCACAGCAGACTGGGAGATGAGAAGACACGCCCCCTCTACGAGAGTCACCTTGCGCAGGTACTGACACAAGCAGTGGAGGAATGGAAGATAAAGATATCCCAGTCACACGTGATAATGCCAAAAATCAAATAATTACAGAGAATGAGGCAGGACTGGGACCACAGATAGGTGCTTTGCACATGTAGTGAATTTGGCATCACAGAAGGGAATCTCAGTCAATAGGATGGAGCGCCTCTTTGGGAGGATCAGGAAGGTTTCTTACTTCCACCCAAGCACAACAGCTGCTCATGTGCTCAAGACAAAGCAAGAAATGCTAAAGCTGCCTGCTCATACATGATGTCCCAACGAGGTGGAACTCCACTTATGATATGTTGGAGCAGCAGGCAGCTATATACTCTGCATTGACCTAAAACACCTTGAAGACAAATGTCACCTTGTCTGATGATGATGTGAGAGTGGCAGGTGAGCTCCTCCAAAAGTGTTCCATCTCTACTGAGCACTGAAACGTCACCATCTGTGTCAATGATCCTGCCACTGAAAACAAGTATTCTACAATCCATGGCTCCAAGTGTGGAAGACAGCAGCATCACTCCAGATGTCAGGCTTAATGTTTCAAGGAAGATGATGAGCCTTCTTATGTTGCACTTTAACTTGTTTTTTATTCATGGTCATTGGTCCAAGTTTAAAGAAAGGAGGAATGCCTTTTTATGTTGCACTGTTTTTCATTAATTATGTTAAAAGGAAAATAAAAATGTATGTCAAGTTGATCAACAGATTGTATTATTCTCCAGTGCAATAACAGTACTGAAATGAAGGCAAAAAGGGCATTAATGGGAGCTTTAAAAAAAAAGAAGAAAAAAAGAAGTAACTAAATAGTTACTTTTCACAGTAACGCATTACTTTTCGGTGTAAGTAACTGAGTTAGTAACTGAGTTACTTTTGAAATAAAGTAACTAGTAACTGTAACTAGTTACTGGTTTTCAGTAACTAACCCAACACTGTGACCGAGAATCGCATCCGGGTCTATCCAAACCAAAAGCCCAGGATGACTGGTGAGGTCAGGACCCTGCTGAAGGAGAGGAACAAGGCCATCAGGTATGGTGATGGGGCACAGTACAGTGCTGCCAGAGCCAGCCTGAGGAGAGGCATCATAGAGGCCAAGACAGCATGTCAGAAGAAAATAGAAGGACACCTCAGCAGCAACAACACAAGGCAGGATATGGCAGGGGGTGCAGCACATCACCGGCTACAAATCCAACAACCTCACTGTGGCTGACGGAGATGCCTCGCTGACGGAGGAACTGAACATCTTCTTCGCTCGCTTCGAGGTGGAGCAACCACATGCAGTCACATCACAACCCTCAACCCGTGACAACGTCCTCATGTTGGAGGAACATGAGGTGCAGCGCACACTATGTAGGGTGAACCCGAAGATAGCTACTGGACCGGATGGCGTACCTGGACTTGTACTGAAGACCTGTGCAGACCAGCTGGCTGTTGTCTTTACCAGGATTTTCAACCAGTCCTTGTCCCAGTACATCGTCCCACCCTGTCTAAAGGACTCTGTTAATGTCCCATTACCAAAAAAAACTGCAGTAAACTGCCTGAATGATTACCGTTCAGTGGCACTTACACCAATCATTATGAAATGCTTTGAAACTCTGGTTCGGGGGCACATCACCTAAAATCTGCCACCTGCATTAGACTCTCACCAATTTGCGTACAGGGCCAACAGATCTACATAGGATGCTATCGCAACAGCCCTCCACACTGCTCTGAGCCACCTAAAGCAGCAGGGGAGCTATGCAAGGCTACTCTTTGTTGATTTTAGCTCTGCGTTCAATACCATCCTCCCCCACAGACTGGTGCCCAAACTGACGGGGCTGGGACTGTCTTCCTCCATCTGCCACTGGATCCTGAATTTCCTGACAAATCGCTCTCAGAGGGTGAGAGTAGGCTACCACCTCTCAGCATCCATCAGCATCAGCACCGGCTCCCCCCAGGGCTGCATGCTAAGCCCCCTACTCTACACCCTATACATTCATGACTACACCCCTGCTCATGCCAGCAATATCACTATTAAATTAGCAGACAACACCACAGTAGTGGGACTCATTTCTGGGAGGGATGAGTCTGCCTACAGAAATTAAGTGGAGCGGCTGACTGGGTGGTGCAGGGAAAACAACCTGGTCCTTAACACCACCAAATCGAAGGAGCTGATCATGGATTTCCAGAAGAAAAAAACGATAAACATCCAACCACTGTACATCAATGGGGACTATGTGGAAAGGGTCTCTAACTTCAGGTTCCTGGGGATCCAGATCGAGGAAGACCTGTTGTGGAGTACGAACACCTCAGTGACCATCAAAAAGGCACAGCAGAGACTTTACTTTCTGAGACTCCTCAAAAAGAACCACCTGTCACAAAAACTGCTTGTGTCCTTCTATCGCTGCTCAATAGAGAGTGTGCTGACATACTGCATGTGTGTATGGTATGCCAGCTGCACGGCGGCAGAGAGAAACACACTTCAGAGGGTCATAAAAACTGCCATGAAGATCACTGGCTGCTCTCTCCCCTCCCTAGATGAACTGTACAGTGCCAGGTGCCTCAAAAAGGCCCAAAACATCATAAGGAACCCATTTCACCCTGGACATAAAGTTTTTGAACTGCTGCCCTCGGGGGGAGATACAGGACAATAAAATGCCGGACAAACAGATTTAAGAACACTTTTTACCTGAGAGCAATAGTGTCGCTGAACACAAGACGACAAGAATGACTGTGCATGTGAGCTGTGTGCTTGCTATTTTTATGTATTTTATGAATTTTTATCTATTTATGTATGTTCTTATGTTTTTATGTGTTATTATGAATTTGCACTAAATTAGTTTTGCTTACAATTTCGTTGTAAAATTACAATGACAATAAAGATATATTCTATTGTATTTTGTTCTATGAAATCGCTAAAACATACCGGTGTAGTGAGTGTACATTATTCACCCAAGGAACTTTAGTTATTAGAGAGTTTTGGTCAGACGGTTTTTCATGGGACATATTTCCGGCGTTGTTATTGCACTAGTGAGCCACGAATGAGGAGATGCTGCTCCGTTATTGATTTAAGTAAAGTCTGAATTTCATTAAAACAGTTAGCTCCATCTCTTGATACTTCTTCCACTCCCGTCCTTGCACGCTACACCGCTACAACAAAGATGACGGAGAAAAGACGCTGCCGAAGGTGAGCCACGTAAATAAGACCGCCCACAAAATGTCGCATCCTGAAGCGACTGTCAGAAAGCGGCTTGAAGATGATCTGTAAAACATGATCTATGCAACATTTTGACCAAAGAACCACCGTTACATGTTATGTAGACCACAGGGAAGTGTTTTCATTTTAGAAAATAAATCAATCAATCAATAATACAACCCCTTTAATGCACCCTATAATCCGGTGCGCCTTTTGTATGAAAATAGACCTGACTAGACCCGCTCACCGGCAGTGTGCTTTATAATCCGGTGCGCCCTATGGTCCAGAAAATACGGTATACATGCAGAGGGAACTTGTTTCCACACGCATAATGCAGGTATTATTCAGCTCTTTTAAAAGTACTTGATCTAATTAAGGTGTTCAGATGTTTGAAAAAGCTGGTTTTAAGCTAATCATCCAATAATTATTGTCTTTTAGTGAATATAAATATAAACTGTTAAAAGTAAGTTCCACAGCCCATAGCTAGTATTTACTTTCAAATAATGTATTCATCCCTATGTCCATCTAAGGAAGGTGACTGTTTTAAGTTTCACAACCTACTTTGTTAATGGGGTATGATATTTCCTTTGAAGAAACCATTTTTGTGAGAAACACCTTTCTTTGTAGTACCCTGCTGTACTTGCATGCTCTGCATTGCCACAAAGCATGGATGATCTTGCTTCATTTTTCAATCTTGTTAAAGGTTTACCCTTTACTGTGCACGCATATTATTTCAGCAATTGGTTGGTCTTCCAAAGTTTGAAAGCTATCATTTTCTTTTGCTAACAAATGGCATCCCTGTTGAGGACTTTGTAGCCCGAGAATGCGATTTACCTTGTCTCCAGGGGTGTTCTTTTCGCTAAAACGATTGTAGTCGTCCTCCTAGTCTCTTTAAACTTCCAGGAATATTTTTTCTATGTCAAAACAAGATGTTTTAGAGAAGGCTTGGTAGGTCTGTCTAGATTTAGGGCTGGTTATGGGCCAGTGACCTAACAATCACGAGTTCCTCAACCAAGTAACAGATCCAGCCAGGGAGGCCAAAATGTTTTGCTGCCTATAGTTGCTACTGATGCTGTGCTGCTTTTTTTTCTCTGAAAATACAAAACCCAAAACCAGTGAAGTTGGCAAGTTGTGTAATTCGTAAATAAAAACTGAATACAATGATTTACAAATCCTTTTCAACTTATATTCAATTAAATAGACTGCAAGGACAAGATATTTAAAGTTTGAACTGAGAAACATATATATTTTTTGCAAATAATCATTAACTTAGAATTTAATGGCAGCAACACGTTACAAAAAAGTTTTTTTTTACCACTGTGTTACATGGCCTTTCCTTTTAACAACACTCAGTAAACCTTTGGGAACTGAGGAGACAAATTCTGAAAGCTTTTCAAGTGGAATTATTTCCCATTCTTGCTTGCTGTACAGCTTAAGTTGTTAAACAGTCCGGTGTCTCCGTTGTGGTATTTTAGGCTTCATAATGCGCCACACGTTTTCAATGGGAGACAGGCCTTGACTACAGGCAGGCCAGTCTAGTACCCGCACTCTTTTACTATGAAGCCACTGTTGTAACACGTGGCTTGGCATTGTCTTACTGAAATAAGCAGGGGCGTCCATGTTAACGTTGCTTGGATGGCAACATATGTTGCTCCAAAACCTGTATGTATCTTTCAGCATTAATGGCGCCTTCACAGACGTGTAAGTTACCCATGCCTTGGGCACTAATACACTCCCATACCATCACAGATGAAGGCTTTTGAACTTTGCGCCTATAACAATTTGGATGGTTCTTTTCCTCTTTGTTCCGTAGGACACGACATTCACAGTTTCCAAAAACAATTTGAAATGTGGACTCGTCAAACCCCAGAACACTTTTACACTTTGCATCAGTCTATCTTAGATGAGCTAGGGCCCAGCAAAGCCGGCGGCGTTTCTGGGTGTTGTTGATAAATGGCTTTCGTTTTGCATAGTAGAGTTTTAACTTGCACTTACAGATGTAGCGACCAACTGTAGTTACTGACAGTGGTTTTCTGAAGTGTTCCTGAGCCCATGTGGTGATATCCTTTACACACTGATGTCGGTTTTTGATGCAGTACCGCCTGAGGGATCGAAGGTCAAGTGCCTTTCTGCTTACGTGCAGTGATTTCTCCAGATTCTCTGAACTTTTTGATGATATTACGGACCGTTGATTGTGAAATCCCTAAATTCCTTGTAATAGCTAGTTGTGAAATGTTGTTAAACTTTTTGACAATTTGCTCACACATTTGTTCACAAAGTGGTGACCCTCGCCCCATCCTTACACTTAAAGTATTTTTTTGGTACTAAGTCAAGTTGGGTCCGTCAAGGTTGTTTTTTAAAGATTGGCGTTGTTATACTAAGTGAAATAACACATCTTACTTTTATCATATCTTCATCCTCCAGTGTGGTAGTTCATGAATTTAACTTGAGTTGTTTTCACGCGTCATTCCCAACCCCGCCCTCTCTTTATTGTCACCATTCTTGTTAAGCCATTCAGCACAGTGGGCTTGATTACAATGTTTATTACCAGCCAACAGTGGCAGACACGCCAGCCATGCGCGCCTTCAGGGCACAGTTTGGTAATAGGATTTAGATTAATTTCATACGCTGGCGTGTCACCACCGTCTACCATCACCGCTCATGCGACAGTCCCTCATTACACACCATGCCACCGCCATCCCGCATCGCCAACCTGTGCGACGTGTTTTTTGACATCACGACACCCCGTTTATTCTCAGGTGAAATGATGGGGAGGAATGAGCACGGCTATGAAGAGGAAAGCTCGAAAATAATAATAATGAAAAAAAAAACAAAAAAACATCCCGATTCCCATGTCAGAGCACGGGAACGGCTGTGAGGGAAGTTTGAGCGGAAACAACTAGAAACTCCACAAAAACACGCCTTTGCGAGTGGGGCCTCCTTACTGTTCAGCAGCACTTGTGTGGACAGAATGATGATAACGACTGCGATTACTGTAGGTATTTTAAATTAACTCATTTTGATTCAGCCCACATGTAGACATGAAGTTTATGACGACTGTATTTTCTGGACCATAGGGCGAACCGGATTTTCAACAGATTACGCATGTATTGAAACAAATGGTTGTAGTGTGGAGGCAGGTAGCGAAAACGAAATTGAAGAAGAAACTGAAGCTATTGAGCCATATCGGTTTGAACCGTATGCAAGCGAAACCGACGAAAACGACACGACAGCCAGCGACACGGGAGAAAGCGAGCACGAATTCGGCGATCGCCTTCTAACCAACGATTGGTATGTGTTTGTTTGGCATTAAAGGAAACTAACAACTATGAACTAGGTTTACAGCATATGAAATACAATTGGCAACAACATGCACTTTGAGAGTGCAGACAGCCCATTTCAGGCATGCTAAAAACATATATTTTTCCACGATTTCAGCACTCAGGTTAACCATACCTAAATAGACACAAAATACTGCATTACACAAGACTACCCGAATGTACCGTATTTTCCGCACCATAAGCCGCCCTGGGTTATAAGCCGTGTCTTCAATGAACGGCATATTTCAAAACTTTGTCCACCTATAAGCCGCCCCGTGTTATAAGCCGCATCTAACTGCGCTAAAGGGAATGTCAAAAAAACAGTCAGATAGGTCAGTCAAACTTTAATAATATATTAAAAACCAGCGTTCTAGCAACTCTGTTCACTCCCAAAATGTACGGTAATGTGCAAATGTGCAATCAATAAGCATCAATAACTTTATGTTGCTCGAACGTTAATGTCACAACACACAAAATAAACATAACGCTCACTTTCTGAAGTTATTCTTCATTCATAAATCCCTCGAATTCTTCTCCTTCGGTGTCCGAATTAAAAAGTTGGGCGAATACGGGATCCAAAATGGCCGGCTCCGTCTCGTCGCAGTTCTGTGAATCCTGCCTTCCGGAAAGCTCGGACCACAGTTGTGACCGAAATATCCGCTCAGGCATTTACGATCCACCGGCAGATGTTGGCGTATGTCGTCCGGCGCTGTCTCCCTGTCTTAGTGAAGGTGTGTTCGCCTTCGGTCATCCATTGTTCCCACGCCGTTCGCAGTCGTGCTTTAAATGCCCTGTTCACACCAATATCGAGCGGTTGGAGTTCTTTGGTTAAATATTGCCTTAAGTTTAAATTCTGCGTTATACGCGTGTCGCTTAGTAGGAGCCATTTTGTGGTCTTTACAGATGTAAACACACAAATGAAATGAAACGCAATATCCGGGGGCTTCTTCTTCTATGGGGGCGGGTGGTTGCTTACAGTAGAAGAAGAAGCGCTTCCTCTTCTATGGGGGCGGGTGCTTACCTTGGCGGTTGCTTACCATAGAAGAAGAAGTGCTTCCTCTTCTACGGGGAAAAAAGATGGCGGCTGTTTACCGTAGTTGCGAGACCGAAACTTTATGAAAATAAATATTTATATTAATCCATATATAAGGCGCACCGGGTTATAAGCCGCACTGTCAGCTTTTGTGAAAATTTGTGGTTTTTAGGTGCGGCTTATAGTGCGGAAAATACGGTACTCGATTGATTGAAAAAAATAAAAGTTTTTAAGCTAAATTATTGGTAAACACAGTTTATGTATAATAATTTACGTAAAACCGCGAGTAATGAATAAAGTCTTCATCAATTAATATATTCTGTAGACATACCCTCATCCGCTCTCTTTTCCTGAAAGCTGATATGTCCAGTTTTGGAGTTGATGTCAGCATCTGCTTTGAGTGTCGCAGGATATCCACACATTCTTGCCATCTCTGTCGTAGCATAGCTTTCGTCGGTAAAGTGTGCGGAACAAACGACTGACCATTTCGTCGGCTTTCCCCACAGCCTCGTATTTTGAACAAATTTCGTCCAATTTCTTGCCACTTTCGCATCTTTGGGCCACTGGTGCAACTTGAATCCGTCCCTGTTCGTGTTGTTACACCCTCCGACAACACACCGACGAAAGTGAGAAAATGGCGGATTGCTTCCCGATGTGACGTCACAACGTGACGTCATCGCTCCGAGAGCGAATAATAGAAAGGCGTTTAATTCGCCAAAATTCACCCATTTAGAGTTCGTAAAGCGGTTAAAAAAATATATGGTCTTTTTTCTGCAACATCAAGGTATATATTGACGCTTACATAGGTCTGGTGATAATGTTCTCCTTTAATGACATTCAGACTTTACTTAAATCAATAACGGAGCAGCATCTCCTCATCCGTGGCTCACTAGTGCAACAACAACGCCGGAAATGTGTCCCGTTAAAAAAACGTTCGACCGGAACTCTCTAATAACTAAAGTTCCATGGGTGAATTATGTAAACCCACTACACCGGTAGTTTTTAGCGCTTCCATAGCGATATATAAGTTAGAACTTTACGCAACTTTATATTACAAATGGCAACAGCAGCGGGTGAATGCCCCATAACAAGAAAATAGTGTAAAAGAAGAAGCTTATCGACTACGGCATCGTCACGGACTATAGTGGCGGACGTGCGCAAATTTGCAGGACTTATGCAGATGTCAAATACATATTAGCAGGTGCCAGAAGGTAAGAAAAGTTAGTTTTGCATAATATTGTGAAACAAACGCCAGATAAGATGTCTGCTAATGGGTATCATTTTGCAGTCCTTATACACACACCATAGCAATACTTGTATCCCTGACTAGGGTAGCTGTAATGGGCCGACAATCCATCAAGCGGTGCGGCTTCAAAGTCGTACTAAAACATTTTGACAGATTTTTGAATGCTGTGTGTAATGTTCTTTATTTTCAATGGAACATTTAAAGTTTTGGTGTTGTTTACTGGCGTCATATTGCAGTCCACACATATCTCATGTGTGACAACCACTTATCATTACACCATGTACCAAATAAAATTGCTTCGAGGTCGGTAAGCACAACCAGAATTATTCCGTACATTAAGCGCACCGGCTTATAAGGCACACTGTCGATTTTTGAGAAAATGAAAGGATATTAAGAGCGCCTTATAGTCCGAAAAATACCGTACATTAATATTTATATTTTTTGCCAGCTAAAAGTACAGCTTGGATTGGGATTTTTAAAAAAAGGCACAAAAACATAATTTCTCCTCGACGGGTTTGTTTTTTTGTCTCATAAAAACTCACTAAGCAGCTGTCAATTTCCTATTCACCGTATTAGATGTATTTCATAGTTGGATTGAAATAATAAGTTACAATTCCATGTTTCTATCATACTGTAGCTCCAGAACAAGAAGGACGGTCATTTTGATGTCTTCATTTGACCAGTTTGTTGCTCGTAAACCTCTCAACTTTCTAGTGTGAATACAGGTGTGTAGAGTTGATAAATACAGTTAATAAATTAAGTCACATTTAAATAATACAAATGATACAATTTAAAATGGATAATGTGTGGTGATCTGGCAGCTCTGTTGCCGCCTTTCTGCTTTTTGTTGCAGTGCCTGCTTTTAGGGTTACGGGGCGATGCCACATTTGTGCACACCCATTTGCTCCTGACTACTTAAAGGGGAACTGCCCTTTTTTTTGGAATTTTGCCTATCCTTCACAATAATTCTGAAAGACATGATGACGGATGGAGTTTTTGAATGCATTCTAACTCGTAAATAAACGTAAATAAAAGTCCGCTTACAGCGGAGCCAATGAGAGTTCCTCTATTCCGCCAATTAAATCCAATAAATAACCATTAAAAAAGCGCCAACAATACTCCATTTACATTTTTTGATTTGAATATTAACCAAGTATTAGTGGTATTGTTATTATAAGCGCTAATGCAGACAAACTATTTATAGCAGCAATGTGTGTACATCATCAAGTGTCTGCTGTTTCCTCGCTTCCCTGCTCCTTGTAAGTTTATTGTAGATCATAAATCATGCCTATCACCTGGAAAGTGGATGGCTGAGGATGTAGTCGGTCAAGTTGGTACACTTTGACAGCCATTTAGGACCCGAAACTGTCAAGAACAACACGAAAAGATGCTTGGTCCCCCCCCTCCTCCCACCCCGTTTTTGTGGGGGTTTTGAGACATTCTTCATCTAAATGGGAATATATGAACCTCCAAGCATTTGGCATCCTAATGACAGCAGACCTTGCACAGTAAGTGATGTTTTATTATGTTTGTTGGCTCTCATGAAGTCTGCAGTGAGTAATAATCAGTGATGAAGAAAAAAAAAATCAAACGTTGTGATGTGTTTTTTTAAATGAATGCGCTGCGTATACTTAAAATGACCAAAATACATAATTATTATATTATATTATACATGTGTCCAGTACTACATTACATTACATATAAACTTACATCATGTCTATAAAACCTTAATGGAGGCTTTATAGGCAGAATTGAGCAGCTCCCATAGGCTCCATTGCAAGTGGACTTTTTGATCGCGTTTATTTAATATTTAGAAGGCATACAAAAATAACATCCATCGTCATGTCTCTCATAATGATTGTGAATGATAGGCAAAATTCCCCCCAAAAAGTGTAGTTCCCCTTTAAAGTGGAAAGACATGACGACGGATGGATTTTTTTTTTTTTACATACATTCTAAATATTCAATCAAAAGTCCACTTGCAATGGAGCCTTAGGGAGCCTTTCAGTTCTGCCTATGAAGCCCTTAAAAACACATCCAAACATCTCCATTGAGGTGTTATATACATGATGTAAGTATATATGTAATGTTGTAACGCGCACATTTATAACAACATTTAATATTGACCTATTTTGATCATTTTAAGCATACGCGGTGCATTAATTTAAAAAACGCAACTGCTTTTCGTGTCGTTCTCGCCAGTTACGGGTCCTAAATGGGTCCTAAATGGCTGTCAAAGTGTACCAACTTGTCAGAATAATTCTTCCGCTATCTACTTTTCAGGTGAGATGCTTGATTTATGATCTACAATAAACTTCTAAGGAGCAGGTAAATGAGGAAACAGCAGACCACTCGATTATGTAAACATAGGAACACAGGAAGTGATCACATTGCCGCTATACATAGATTATATATTATATATATTATTATAATAACAATATCACTAATACTTGTTTAATATTCGAGTCATGAAATGTAAATGGAGCATTGTTAGCGCTTTTTCATTGGTTATTAATTGGCTTTTAAGGGTGGAATAGTGGTGCTCCCATTGGCTCAGCTGTAAGCAAACTTTTATTTACGTTTATTTAATATATTTATTTTTTTTAAAGCGCAGTTCCCTTTTAACCTCTGCGGTCCATTCACTCGGCGCCAGTAGATTCCTGATGGTTCTCCCTTCCAGTCATATTCGTCTCCTCTGCGACAGCTCCACTCATGCTTCTTGTTCCTGCGGCTCTGTGGTAACTTGTTTCCTCTCCACACCTTTTGTGCGCGTTTTCTGTTTCTCCACATGTTTTCTGTGCATCGCTAGTTGTTTTTCAGTACTCCTTTTTGAATGTGCCTTTTGTTATTATTTGTATTATTTCTTCTCTGTGTTGGGGTCCTACTCCAACAAAAGCCGATCGTGACATAATGCTTGTGTTATTTACACTAGTAATTAGTATAACTCATCATTTTACATTATTAATAAAGTAATTTAGGCAACCAAAAAACTGAAGAGCCGTTAGGAAGCGGGAAGAGCAGGGGCTCTAAAAACACCCGAAATCCAATCACTGTTGATCAGTGCAGAGGACGAGGTCTTATTTATTGCCATGTTGTACTTATTTAGACCAGGGGTTCTTACCTTTATGATCTCGGGGCTCAACTTCTTCAGGCTGATTACAAAAAATAAACACTAATCAAATATACTGCAAAAGAATGGACTTATAACAGTGGTTCTTAACCTGGGTTCGATCGAACCCTAGGGGTTCGGTGAGTCGGGCTCAGGGGTTCGGCGGAGGTCAAGACACACCCGACTCATCGTGTAATTAAAACTTCTCCCTATCGGCGTATTAAGGATACGGCAACAGCAGAAGTCAGACTGATTTGCAGGTGTGTAATTTGTTGTGAGTTTATGCACTGTGTTGGTTTTGTTCTTTGAACAAGGTGATGTTCATGCACGGTTCATTTTGTGCACCAGTATAAAAACATGGTAACACTTTAGTATGGGGAACATATTCACCATTAATTAGTTGCTTATTAACATGCAAATTAGTAACATATTGGCTCTTAACTAGTCATTATTAAGTACTAATTAATGCCTTATTCGGCATGGCCTCATTATAACCCTAACCCTCTAACCCTGGCCCTAATCCTCTAACCCTAACCCTAACAAATAACTCTAAATTAAGGCTTTGTTACTTAGAATATGTTCCCCATACTAAAGTGTTACCAAAAACATAACTTTGTCTTGAATTTGAAAAAAAAACATTTTATTTTTCACTAAAGAAGGGTTCGGTGAATGCGCATATGAAACTAGTGGGGTTCGGTACCTCCAACAAGGTTAAGAACCACTGACTTATAACATCTGACGAAATACACATTTACAATTACACATCATTGAAATAAATAATAATAAATTAAAGTGCAAATGAAAATACAGATTAACTACTTTAGTCATAATTTTTGCATAATCTATGACCTTAGCTCCTGACTTCTTCTGTTTGTTTGATATTGTCAGCACAAGTGGTGGAAATGTGTATTACAACTGAGTACAACTGCAGCCTATACGGACCACAGCTGAGAAACCGATATTTTTGGCGGTCCTTCACTGTTTTAGACAACTAACTCATTGAGACGAACCAAGTGGAGGTTGGGATGCAGGGGATTTATTGCCATATCTACCATCAGTCTGTTGAGAAAAATGGGGGTGAAGGGACGCTCCCTCCAACAGGCTATCAAGTCCATGTCAAGTGCTGCCGAAAAAGCCAGAAACTGGCTATGGATTAAGCGCAAGGACCCCAACTGGGCAGTAAAATAAGAGACAATGGTATGCAGTCAGGCTTAGGCCTGACTCAGGGAAAAGGACGACCCTGCCATGCAGAGTCCGACAGGATATGGAGGGTATGGCATGGAGGGGGGTGTACCTGGGACGCTAGGTACACCGTTGAGCCCTCTGGAGACGTCGTGGTCTTCAATCAACGAAACGTCGATGAAACAGGGTGCCCACCCGAAGACCCCAATGACATACTTACCCTCCCTTTCACCACTCCACACCGACTGTTACCGTCAAGATTGTTCCTACTTACCAAAGGGATTGAAACATCTAGTTCTATTTGCTTTACCCAAGTAGTCCAATCCATTTTGCTTCAAGACGTGATTAAGTCTTTGTCAGAAATGTAAACAATCAACAAATAATTAATTGTTTCTGGGGCTTTGTAGTTCTGCATTAAGACTCTGACCAACGGCTGTGTTTTGTAACTCGTTTTTTATATTGGATAGTGCCTTTACATATGTACAGTACTGATGAGTAAGCGTCTTTTTAAATTATCCTTGCTGCAGGCTTTGGCTTTGAGACAGCTGTAACTGTTAAAATAAAACCTTCCGTCTGTGTTTCCTCTAGAGTCTAGGCCAATTGAACAATGACATCATCATCATCAGAAGAGACTGCTGATGAATGACAGGGAAGTCATGTGTTACTATAGGCCAGTGCTCTCTGATGAGGACAACGAAACAGTAAGTGACTCGCAGCCAGGCTTCATTAAACCCACAACAATGACAAAACACCACTGCATTCCATAGCATGAAATCCCTCAAAAAACAAATCGCCTCTTTATTTAGCGCCATTTATAATCAGGAAATATCGCACTTCGAGAACTAGGATAAACTGGGGAGGAAAAAAACAACTTTGTAGAGTCCTCCTGCTTTTATAGCAATCATTCATAGAGACTAGTTATCTTCAGCAAGCAATTATTTGATTAGCGGAAGGAAGGGTTTAAATCATTTAGGCCACTTCATAATAAGACGGAGGAGGACATGAGGATTCCAGAGATCTGGTGAATTGAACAGTGCTAAGCCAAAGTATTAAGGCTTATAATCTCCTCTTTGGTCAAACAGCCAAAGAACGGAGATATACCATATACTGCCTCCTATGGATGTAAGGGGCTTTTTAGTTTAAAAGCAAACAGATTATATACATTTAAAAAAGCCGCTTTTTTCTCACTATGTGAATTTCCCAAGAAGCCCACAAAGATAGTTGTAAAAAAACAAATCACTTTTATTGTTTAAACCTGACTTTATCAGCCTAGACCCAAATTAGAAACATTCAGGGCAAACATTGTTGAATGACAAATTAAATCTATACTGACATTTTAATGGTTAGTATTAAGTTATTTTTGCAAAGTTTTAGCTAAATGTAGTAGTCGTAGTAGTTTATTTCGGACATGTAAAAAACCAACCCCCCAAAAAATAAATCTAATGAAAATAAATAAATAACAAGAGAGTCAAGTACAGATATAGAAACAGATACTTCACAATGAAAACACATGTGAAAATGAAAATAATACATCATTTTAAGGTTTTTCATATCCAAAAAGGAGTGGGAAGAAGTGAAACTTTTTTACTCCCAGCCCTATTTCATAAAGGAATTATCTAGCTTTTTTGTCATGATCATCTATACAGTGATTCAATTACTAGTCTGATTTTATATCTTAAATAATAACAAAATAAGACAAGTAAAAAACAAAAACAAATGATTATTTATAATAAGAGTATTTAACAATCTTTATCTCATGTAAAAAAACATTTTTCGGCACTTATGTTTACACATACAGTATATAGCCACATACACACAAGTACTGTACTAAGTGACAGTAGCACCAACAAATACATAGGTAAATAAATACCCAAACAATAAATTGATAAAATGTGATTGTTAATACTCCTCGTTCTTGTATATATTGAAAATCATGTCTTTGTATCTCTTTTTAAACTGAAATATGATTGGACATTGGCATTCAAACTTTCCCATAGTGTAACTCCACATAACGAAACACAAAAGCTTTTTCGTGTTGTGCGTATATTTCCGATTTAGATAATCAATTTACCCCTTAAAATATAACCCCCTTTCCTTTCATTGAACCATTTTGAACATTCCCAGGCACTGGAATTCATCAAGTAGCTTCTGACCTATGCAGTTCATTAACTGTGTTTTGAAAAATCTGATTCAAAGGCCTACTGAAATGCGATTTTCTTATTTAAACGGGGATAGCAGGTCCATTCTATGTGTCATACTTGATCATTTCGCGATATTGCCATATTTTTGCTGAAAGGATTTAGTAGAAAACATCGACGATAAAGTTCGCAACTTTTGGTCGCTGATAAAAAAGCCTTGCCTGTACCGGAAGTAGCAGACGATATGCGTGTGACGTTACAGGTTGTGGAGCTCCTCACATCTGCACATTGTTACAATCATGGCCACCAGCAGCGAGAGCGATTCGGACCGAGAAAGCGATGATTTCCCCATTAATTTGAGCGAGGATGAAATATTTGTGGATGAGGAAAGTGAGAGTGAAGGACTAGAGGGCAGTGGGAGCGATTCAGATAGGGAAGATGCTGTGAGAGGCGGGTGGGACCTGATACTCAGCTGGGAATGACTAAAACAGTAAATAAACACAAGACATATTTATTAGCCACAACACAACCAGGCTTATATTTAATATGCCACAAATTAATCCCGCATAACAAACACCTCCCCCCTCCCATCCATATAACCCGCCAATACAACTCAAACACCTGCACAACACACTCAATCCCACAGCCCAAAGTACCGTTCACCTTCCCAAAGTTCATACAGCACATTTATTTCCCCAAAGTTACGTACGTGACATGCACATAGCGGCACGCACGTACGGGCACGCGATCAAATGTTTGGAAGCCGCAGCTGCATGCGTACTCACGGTACCGCGTCTGCGCATCCAACTCAAAGTCCTCCTGGTAAGAGTCTCTGTTGTCCCAGTTCTCCACAGGCCAATGGTAAAGCTTGACTGTCATCTTCCAGGAATGTAAACAATGAAACACCGGCTGTGTTATCCGGCACAACAGTCAAGGGGTGCATTCTACGGCGGGGGTGCGTTATCCGGCACAACACCTGCCGCAATACACCGCTTCCCACCTACAGCTTTCTTCTTTGCTGTCTCCATTGTTCATTGAACAAATTGCAAAAGATTCACCAACACAGATGTCCAGAATACTGTGGAATTTTGCGATGAAAACAGACGACTTAATAGCTGGCCACCATGCTGTCCCAAAATGTCCTTACAATCCGTGACGTCACGCGCAGGCGTCATCATACCGAGACGTTTTCAGCAGGATATTTTGCGCGAAATTTTAAATTGCACTTTAGTAAGCTAATCTGGCCGTATTGGCATGTGTTGCAATGTTAAGATTTCATCATTGATGTATAAACTATCAGACTGCGTGGTCGGTAGTAGTGGGTTTCAGTAGGCCTTTAAGTTCTAATACTAATCTCCATATTCCACAAATATTGGCTTGTAATTACAGTTTTTTCATACAGTTTTAATTTGTAACAGATTTATTGGTAGTTCTCTGAATCATTCAGAACATGGTTTTGTAATAATGACACCAAATCTACAGGTACAGTGTGGAGTCACTACTGCTAAAAGGTTAAAGCAGGGCTGTCAACTAAATGAAAATTAACTTACAAACCTTGTGGTCATCGATAAATTGTGTTTCTTTTCTTTGGCTGCGGTTTTCAAACTGGATAGAAGAGGTCTTGTAAGGTCGGGTCCGAAAGCGTATAGAGCGCTGCCTCAATACGGCAAAATGAAACGGCTCTGAGGGCCCAAACTTTGCCATTCTTTATGACTGCAGACGTGTGGTCCTTAACTCTGACACCATGTCATGTTCATTAGGAAGCTGAGCTTGTTTCTTACACGACTCATTTATTTCAGTCGTCTACAGTTCAACACACATGAGCTAACTTGGCTAACATTAGCAGGTCTTGTGAAGCAGACACCTGACGTGATCTACGGTGGCCTAGGATGGACAAATAAGACAATTCTCACAATAGAACAACTCCTATTTTCTGACATTCCCACAGTAAAAGAGTTAGAGTTCCTTCAGCCGCCTGACACTTTATACATAACTTGCTATCCGCTGTACCCATTTTAAACAACTGAGAGGGTGTAAAATCCAATCTATTCAAGATGTTTAGTTGACTAATCTTATTTTCAATAGATTTTGTTGTAATTTTTTCAAATATCATTTCATGACATGTACTTTGTAAACATTTTTAAATCTATCATTCCCTTGTTTGTGTATTAATAAAATAGTTAAAATAGCAGCAATGAAAACAAAGAACAAAAACAAAAAAAATAACTTCCTCAAAAAGAAAAGCATTTTGTGATGATGTTTAAAAAGCTGCACACTGGTATATTGACTATTGAATAACTCTTGGCAGTTTTAGCACTTTAATAGACTCAATGTGTAGAATTATATGTTTGATTAATTCTTAATTCTAAATGTTGGCTATTTGATAGATTGTGAGTTAAATGTTATGATATTAGTATAGTACCGCAATACTAATGAATCATATTCGGTACTATACCGCCTCTGAAAAGTACCGGTCCCTTACATGAGGACTTTGAATATGACCAATGTATGATCCTGTAACGACTTGGTATCAGATTGATACCCAAATTTGTGGTATCATCTAAAACTAATTCTTATCATCTAAGAATTGATTATTACATTTTAACAGAAGTGTAGATAGAATATGTTAAAAAAGAAAGTAAGCAGATATTAACAGTAAATGAACAAGTAGATTAATTATTCATTTTCTACCACTTGTCCATAATCATTTTGACAAAATAATAGAATGGAAAATGACACAATATGTTACTGCATATGTCAGCAGCTAAATTAGGAGCCTTCTGTTTGTTTACTTACTAATAAAAGACAAGTTGTCTTGTATGTTCCCTATTTTATTTAAGGAAAAACTTGCAATAAGAAACATATGTTTAATGTAACGTAAGATCTTTTGTTAAAATAAAACCAATAATGCAATTTTTTGTGGTCCCCTTTATTTGGAAAAGTACCGAAAAGTATCAAAATAATTTTGGTATCGGTACCGTTACCAAAATATTGGTATCGAGACAACACTAATACAAATAGATGCAGAATGTACACTGCATTATCACAATACTGTGATGCATATTAAATTATTCTCCCCAATCATCTATTAAGACTTTATAATATTATTGCAATTTCAAACTCCTGACTTAACTTAATATGCATGACTTTTCCCTCCTCCGACCCTAAGAGAATCAAGCTCCGGCACACTGCAAAAATGGATTTGACTGAGGGGTTAATTGAAGCTTTAGCCCCAATTATGGAGCTCAGTGTGTTAATAGGGTTATTGGAAGCAAAGTGGAAGCATGAGAAATCCCGGCAAGGGTATATATTTGCAACACATAGACGAACATGCCATTGTTGCAAATACACAATGGATGAGTGACACACACTAAATCGATGAGAATGTTCAAACATTCAAACAAACACCAAAAAGCGTGGGACAAGACAACACCTCTTAATTTAGTGTCAATGACATTTGTCTGCCTGTCACAAAAGCCCTTTAAAGACCTCTTCCATTAATGCTCGGCGACAGCCCTGCCACCCACAATGCGATGCAGCCAAATGTTGCACTGCAGCCGCTGATGGAGTATAATGAAATGGGTAATTATGCAACCGCACATTTCACACTGATGCTACGCTTGTCAACAGACAGAATCTGTAATCAGTCACCAGCTCAGAGCCTCGGGGGGAACATGGCGCCCTAATGAAATCAGAGGGAAAAACAGGAAAAACCTCAAAGAACCCAAAGAGTCTGCAGATATTTATTAAAGGTTCTCCTTTTTTTGCGTGGGGACACGGTGCTTGATGTGTACCGACAAGTAACACAAGAGGCAGCGTTCACGCGGCGCATCCTCTGAGAGCTCTGCACATCATAATAGCAAAATGGATGAAAGCTATTTTCAGAGAACAGTGTTTGCACTGCTTAAGCTTTCATGGCATGCAAAGAGGGAAATAATGAAATAGCAACAGCTGAACGCACTGACAAGGCAGCCTTTTCAACAGGCTCTGGCATCACGTTACCCGGGGGACAGCCATGAGCTAATTAATCACCCGCATTAACAATATGCACGATAATTAAAGGCACCGTACATCAGAATATGAAAGCTGCTGTATCCCTTAACCGGAGAGGTCAATGTGGGAATCAAACCAAACCTAACCCTTGTTGGAGGAGGGTCGTATATTTCACATACATGACTCTCATTGATCCCCATTTCACCATCCAATTACCAAAGAACTTTCAGAGACCATATTATGAAGCAATTACTGTGCTGACAAAAACATACTCTGTATGAAGAGGACCTTCTGTGCTTGTTTCCATGCTGTGTCGGTATTAGTCTCAGGGAGAGCAAGAAACAGCAACAGCTGCTGTTCCTGTTTTCCGTCCAAACCGAGTTGCCCTCATTCTATCCGGTCTGGATTACGACCTCTAAAGCATACAAGCGTGCGCACATTAACCGTATTAAAGACTGGAGGTTTTGGAGGTCGGAATACAACATGAGACATTTTAAGGCCCTTTTTATGTGATAGGTCTAGCACCAAGCACCATTAAATTAGGGAAAATCCCACTTGAGCAAGCCCTACAAAATGGCAAAACTTCCGGAAATTTTCGGGGTGTCCCAGTAGAACTTTTTTGCTTCCGATACTTCCCTATGTCTAGCATTAAAAGATTGCAGTTGGTACAAAATGCGGCTGCTAGACTTTTGACAAGAACGAGAAAGTTTGATCATATTACGCCTATACTGGCTCACCTGCACTGGCTTCCTGTGCACTTAAAATGCGACTTTAAGGTTTTATTACTTACGTATAAAATACTAAACGGTCTAGCTCCATCCTATCTTGCTGATTGTATTGTACCATATGTCCCGGCAAGAAATCTGTGTTCAAAGAACTCCGGCTTATTAGTGATTCCCGCAGCCCAAAAAAAGTCTACGGGCTATAGAGCGTTTTCTATTCGGGCTCCAGTACTCTGGAATGCCCTCCCGGTAACAGTTAGAGATGCTACTTCAGTAGAAGCATTTAAGTCCCATCTTAAAACTCATTTGTATACGCTACACTGCAAAAACTGAAATCTAAGTAAGATGAAATATCTCAAATAAGGGTGATATTTGCTTATTTTCTGTCTGATAAGATAATTCTTCTCACTAAGCAGATTTTATGTTAGTCTTTTACTTGTTTTAAGGGTTTTGGTCCTAAATGATCTCAGTAAGATACTACAGCTTGTTGCTGAGATTTTATGACCTATATTGAGTAAAACATGCTTGAAACTAGAATATCAACTGATGCAAAGCTGGGTCATTAACACTCAAGTATAAAACTACTTTTTTAAAGTAATAATTTCTTACTTCAAGCATGAACAAAAAAAATCTTGATGCCGAGCGCATATCATTATGTCAAGATAATGGCACCAGCATTTACTTAATTTAAGAATATTTTTCAACATATTGAGCAGAAAGGTCTCTTTTTTTTTCTACCAAGAAAAGTGCACTTGTTATTAGTGAGAATATACTTATTTTAAGGTATTTTTGGGTTCATTGAGGTTAGCTAATTTTACTTGTTTTGGAAAGTCTTGACAAGCCGAATTTTCTTGTTCTATTGGCAGATAATTTTGCTAAGTTCAAATAAAATACCCCTAATTTTTGTATCTTTTTTTTCTTGTTTGTGAACACTGACTTTTTGCAGAGTAGCCTTTAAATAGACCCCTGTGAAGATGTCTCTTTACTCGGGTTCTTCTGGGACCACAGGAAATGGCACAACACTCTGAGGCAGCATTTACAATGGTTTGAATTCTTTCTACACAAAGTCTCTTTGGCTTTTCAGCACCCTCTCACTCAGGCGGCGTCGCTTCCGTGTTCTCCAGCTCACCTTCCCTCCTCATGGTCTCTGACGCTGCTAGTAAAGGAACAGGTGATTAGATAACTCGTTCCAGCTGAGCTATCCACTCACCTGTCTGCTGCTTCATGGCCGGCCCCTGCACCCACCCCGCCCGCAGGGAACGCGTGAACCACGCCCCTTCTCCACAACCCCCTTTTAGACCAGTTGATCTGCCGTCTCTTTTCTGCTCTGCCCCCGTCTCCTGCGTGGAGAGGTTATTAGGTGACCACAGATAAGGCGCTAGCTGTTCAAAGTCGGGACCCGGGGTGGACCACTCCTCTGTGCATCAGTCGGTGACGTCTCTGCGCTGCTGACTTGTCTCCACTCAAGATGATCCTCTGCTGGCCCCACTATGGACTGGACTCTCACACTATTAACTAGATCCACTCGACGTCCATTGCACCGGGCGCCCCTCCAAGGTAGCTCATTGTAGGGATGTGCCGATCCAGGTTTTTGCACTTCCGATCCGATACCGATATTGTTTTTGCATTTCCGATCCAATACCGATACTGACCGACACGATACTGACCGATACTGGCCTATCCGAGCATGTATTAAAGTTTAAAGATATTTAGCCTACTTAGTTGTCAGAATCATGTTGAAAAATGTTTTAGTACTCTTGATAACAACTAGCCAGCTGAATTAGGGGAATTTGAATAATACACAATGGTTGGTAACAAGAAACTGACCTGTTTATTCAAGGATAAACACAAAATAGACACAATTATACATGACAAACAGAAATGGCATCATTGAACTAGGGCTGGGCGATATGGCCTTTTTTTAATATTGCGATATTTTAAGGCCATATTGCGATACACAATATATATCTCGATATTTTGCCTTAGCCTTGAATGAACACTTGATGCATATAATCACAGCAGTATGATGATTCTATGTGTTTTGATTGATTAATTGAGACTTTTATTAGTAGGTTGCACAGTGAAGTACATATTCCGTACAATTGACCACTGAATGGTAACACCCCAATAAGTTTTTCAACTTGTTTAAGACGGGGTCCACTTAAATTGATTCATGATACAGATATATACTATCAGATATATACTATCATCATAATACAGTCATCACACAAGATAATCACATTGAATTATTTACATTATTTATAATCCAGGGTGTGGAGGGGGGCGCCTGATGTAAGTGTCAAAAAGACAGCCAAAAGAGTTTGATATGAGAATAAATCTAAAGTTAAAATATAGGGTAGAAATGCAAAATGTTCTTTCAAGGCTTGCATGTCTACATTAAAACATTCTTCTTCATACTGCATTAATATATGCTACTTTTAAACTTTCATGCAGAGAAGGAAATAACAACTAAAAAAATCACTAATTTTTTCATACGGTGTTGATGTGGAAATGTTTGCCATTTTGATGGTGTGGAGTCTGGACGTGTGGCACCGAATGGAGATAAGCGTCTCAACAGACGTGACAATATTTGAACAATGATGACGAAAACTGTTGTCTCTGTCGTGTCCGTGTGTCGAAAATTGTTATGCGGTTATTTTTTTATTTGACTTTGTGCGTGGCATAGATTTGCCGTGCGCAGAGGACGCTTGAGCAGGCGCGCACCTTAGCGGCTGCGCTAGCATCACAGCTAACGTTAGCCATGCTGCTACCTCTCTGCTGGGAGAGGACGTACACGTATGTGACGTATGACGTGACAGTATGTGACGTGTGTAAGAAGGTGTGCTCGCTGTCTGTGAGAGGTAGACACAGGAAAGAGTGAGAAGAGCCTGTCGTGTAATGCCAGCAGCTAAAGGCAACTGCGTGAGAATTGTGGATCTGTTGAAGGTGTGCTGGAAAATGCGTAACGGAAATTACGGAGCAGCAGAAAAGTGGAATGTATTATTTAAATAGGTGCGTTGGAAAACACGGACCGGAGTTTTTTTTTAAACTGGATCTGGATCAACATTTTCCCATGCCTTGCCGATACGCAATTTTTGGCAAATATCGGCAGCCGATCCCATCCAAATATCGGATCGGGACATCCCTAGCTCATTGTATCCCATTGGGTTGAGTTTTTTCTTGCCCTGATGTGGGATCTGAGCCGAGGATGTCGTTGTGGCCCTTTGAGACACTTGTGCTTAAGGGCTATATAAATAAACTTTGATTGATTGATACGATGCCGATATTGGAGCTTTGAGTACTGGCTGATACCGATATTAATCTGATACAATATTAGCACAAATTATGGCACATACTGTTATATTTTGTAGTGTGGAATGTTGAAAAAAGGCTTGATCAAATAAAATTACTCAGATAACAATGGTAGGTATGAAAAACACTAACCTTATGACAGATTTATGCATTAGAAGTAGAGTGTTGAATAGTTTTTTTGGTGAAACCTAGTCGGAATAATAATTATTTGAGTTTACCTCATGACTCCGCAAGTGGAATGATGCGGACACATTTGTAACTGGATATTTTCATATACGCTTCTGCCTTGGAGACTTTGTATCTGTAAATAATATGCAAATATAATTATTTAAGTTGAGTTGAGTTTTATGTCTAACATGTACTGTATACAATTTTAATACAATATATCATGTCACGGTGCATGCGCAATCCCTCATGCCTTGTGCTGCAGGCTTGGTAGCGTGCCGGGACACGCCCCTGCTCGCTCTGGCCGCATTGCGGCCACGCGCCGGCAAAGCAGCTGCTGGCAATCTGTAATCTGCGCACCTGGGACTAATGAAGACAGACAGTATAAAGACCAGCGGACCTGAAGATCCAGGGCCGGAACGTAGTTCACTCCTCGCAGTAAGCATCCCGTCTCAGGTTTTCTTCCTGCGTACTTGCTCTCTCTCTGTGACTTCCCAGTTCCTGTGTCTTATGTCCTTTGTGTTCCCAGCAGTGCCTTTCCTGTTTCCCGTGATCGAGCTGTGTGCCTCGACTCCTCTCTGGATTTTGGACTGCCTCCCTCGATCCTCAACCCCTGCTTGGATACGGACCTCGTTGCTTCTCTCCAGCCCCGACCGCTTGCTTGCCCACGGACTGCCTTCTCGTCTTGCCCTTCTGGTCTGACGAAGGATTCATCCAACACGCACTTACAACAAACCCTGGTAACATTTACATTATTAATTCTACACATTGTTTTACACCAAACACTGAGAGTAGCATAGACATCCCACACACTCATCAATAGCTTCAATAAAGCTATTGAACGGATTCCTGCAGTGGTGTCGTCTCCTTCCCCCGCCGTATTTAACAAGAAATGGGCAACAAATTATGTTAGTATCTGCTTTTAAATATTTAGGATTTTTAATTGATGACCACTTGAGTTTTAAGGAGCACATTCAGTATGTTGTAAAAAAAACCTGAAACTTTTACTGGGATTTTATTATAGAAACAAGTCTTGCTTTTCTTTTACTGTGAAACAGAAATTGGTGGAAACAACCTTTTAACCTGTTATTGACTATGGATATGTGTTGTACATGAATGCTACTGCTGCTTGTCTCCACAAGCTGGATAGTGTATACCACGGGGCACTGAGATTCATCACCAACTGCGCTCCCCTTACTCACCATTGTGTGTTATACTCAATGGTTAACTGGACATCTTTATGTGATCGACGCCTCAATCATTGGTATGTTTTCATCTACAAAACCATTCTGGGTATCACTCCATCTTATCTGTCTTGTCTTTTAACAAAGAAACAAGGAAGTCACAATCTTCGTTCAATGAATGTTCTGCAATTTGTCGTCCCCAAAGTAAGAACTGAACTGGGCAAGAAAGCATTTAGGTTTTCTGCACCGAAGGCTTGGAATAACCTACAATCGAATATTAAACTTCAAACCCTAGTTACGTTGAATGAGTTTAAAGCTTCTGTGAAAGGATTGCAGTCTACCTTGTCTGTATGCACATGTGTCATGTGAGCAAGTTTTAATGTTGTAAATGTGATGTTTTATGTATTTGTTTACTGTTTTTAATGTAACCTTGCTGCTGCCCTCTTGGCCAGGTCTCCCTTGGAAAAGAGATTTTTGATCTCAATGGGATTTTACCTGGTTAGATAAAGGCTAATAATAATAATAGTATGTTACACATCACATATTGATACTTGCTACATTTGATACTTGTTTATATTGACACATTCGTTTTACCTTGCAATAGTGTCCAATTAAAGCCACTTGTTACGTGTTTCTATTGTATGCTCAAATGACTTCACTAAAATACAAGAAACGATCAAACTTGTGTGCTTATTGGAGGACATTTAGATGTTAACTGGCTATCGAGCTTTGCACAAGTAAACACACTGCAGGACTGATTGTAATGAGTTTATATTTGAGATTTTAAATGCAAGCCTATATCATATACATGTTTTTTTCTGCTCATATCGAAACAATGTCCAATATCAATTTCGGATCGGGACCCCCTTTGGAAAATTCCCCAAAACACTTAACTGCATATACAGTTTCTTGTCAGTCGACTGATTATTTTACTCCTTTCAAGAAACATCCATCCATCCATCCATCTTCTTCCACTTATCCGAGGTTGGGTCGCGGGGGCAGCAGCCTAAGCAGGGAAGCCCAGACTTCCCTCTCCCCAGCCACTTTGTCCAGCTCTTCCCGGGGCATCCCGAGGCGTTCCCAGGCCAGCCGGGAGACATAGTCTTCCCAACGTGTCCTGGGTCTTCCCCGCGGCCTCCTACCGGTCGGACGTGGCCTAAACACCTCCCTAGGGCGTTCGGGTGGCATCCTGACCAGATGCCTGAACCACCTCATCTGGCTCCTCTCGATGTGGAGGAGCAGCGGCTTTACTTTGAGTTCCCCCCGGATAGCAGAACTTCTCACCCTATCTCTAAGGGAGAGCCCCGCCACCCGGCGGAGGAAACTCATTACCCGTGATCTTGTCCTTTAGGTCTTAACCCAAAGCTCATGACCATAGGTGAAGATGGGAACGTAGATCGACCGGTAAATTGAGAGCTTTACCTTCCGGCTCAGCTCCTTCTTCACCACAACGGAAACATATTGACTCAAATGTAAGACCAGCCATTTTGAAGGCTTGTAGCGCCAGTGGCTCGGTGGTACAGCAGTTTGTCCGTAAACCAGAGGTTTGGTGTTTAGAACCCTGCTTCCTGCATCCCAGTCACTGCTGTTGTGTCCTTGGGCAAGACACTTCACCCACCTTGCCTCTAGTGCAGGGGTAGGGAACCTACGGCTCTAGAGCCAGATGATGACTGCATCTGGCTCTCAGATAAACCTTAGCTGACATTGCTTAACACAATAAGTAATGAATAATTCCGCTGGTAATCACAGTGTTAAAACAACCACGTATCAACCAGACTACAAAGCCATCAGCAAAACCATGCAGCACCAGAAGTTGCATTAATGGTAAGATAAGAGACTTATTATACTCTAAAAGTGTGGGTCTTACTTAAAAATGCACGCATTTAGTTGTATTCATTGTTAAAAAATATTATACGGCTCTCACGGAAATACTTTTTAAAATATTTGGCTTTCATGGCTCTCTCAGCCAAAAAGGGTCCCGACCCCTGCTCTAGTGCCACCCACACTGTTGTATGAATGTGAACAAATGTTTGGTGGTGGCTGGAAAAGCTGTTGGCACAAATTGGCAGCCAGGTTTCTGTCAATCTATCCCAGGGCAGCTGTGTCTACATATGTAGCTTACCACCACAAATGTTTGAATGTGGAATGAAAGAACTATAGGTTTTAGTACTAAGCACTTTGGCTCTTTAGAAAAGGCACTTTATAAGTTAGTTGATTATTACAATATTTATATCACATTACATAGTAATGTGCATATTACTCAGTAGTTATTAATATGCAATGTACAGTTCAGTGGCCATATTGTAAATATCAGCTATGAATGGCTTGTGTAATATACTTAAAGAGATACTAATTGGTGTTGCTCATTAAACAAGTAGTTCTTGTGTGATAATGTTGTCGAATAGAAGCCCCCGCTACTTCACATGAAAATAATAGCAGAGTTGAGTTATCTGTGACCTCGTTTTTAAGACGTTCTTAAACCAGTTGCTACTCGCTAAGTTTGTGTTGCTTAGAAAAACATGATGTGGGAGGAAGTGTTATGTCTAAAGAACTTTTTCTTCACTTGGGACTTGAACAAGTTCCTCCGTCCTCCATTTATCTATGTCACTAGTTTGGACATGTGACTTGTCCCCTGTTGTCTGACTGATGTGTAATTCTGGCAGTGAGGTTGGCTCTCTTCTGTTCTCTCACACAGTGGGGGCATCACACTTAGCTGCCAGTATCGGTCGCATTGGGACCGTATTGTCCAGATGCTTCTCTCTTGAATGAGGTAGCTTACCCAGCCAGAGGGAACTCAGTGCTCTATTTTCCTTGCCACTATAAGCAAGTGTGTGCGCTAGAACAGATTTCTAAAGTTTTTGCCCAATAACAACTAAGATGTGAAGTACTAAAGAGAGGTACATGTGTTTTAGTATTTAGTGTGTTATTAGCCAGGGAAGCCATTGTTCATAAATTAATCAAATCTTTAATGGACACTTGGAAGTAAACAATGTGATAAAGAACATTTTACAACAATCAATCTCGGGTTCTAGATATCTGGTCAGGACACTCCTCACTCTTCTGCCTTAACCTTCATTGTCCATTCGTTTTTGGTGACTTTATATACTCTGGACCTAGACGTTGAGTCCACGACAGACAATAACTGATACAGTCTGCTTTGCCAGTTCAAATGCATTACATTTTTTCCGTAGTCTTCCCTCGTCGGCCAGGCAATACAAAACACGCGCTACCTTTTTTTGTCACATCCACGGGAGCCCGCATTCTCGTTGTCTCTCCTTCGACAAATGGACAAAGTTTTTCGGTAAATAGAATCACAGCTGACCTGGACATTCGAAAGTTCTCTTGCCGTCTGAGAAGTGTTGTATCCCAAATAGCTGCAATCGCTTTCTCTTAAGGTATCCATGTGTGATTTCCACAAGCGTCTATACATGTAGAGCAGGGGTCTCAAACACGCGGCCCGTGGGCCAATTGCAGCCCGCGAGACGTTATTTTGCGGCCCGCACCTTAATATGAAAATTTAATGTTAATGCAGCCCACGAGTTTTATATGAATGGCGCTTGACAGCGTCATACTTATAAACCCTCCCGATTTTTCCAGGAGACCCCCGAATTTCAGTGCCCCTCCCGGAAATCTCCAGGGGGCAACCATTCTCCTGAATGTCTGCCGATTTTCACCCAGACAACAATATCAAGGGTGTGCCGTGACGGCACTGCCTTTAGCGTCCTCTACAGCCTGTGCAAACAGCGTGCCAGCCCAGTCACATGTTGTATTTGGCTTCTGTAGACACACGTAAGCGACTGCAAGACATACTTGATCAACAGCCACACAGGTCACACTGAAGGTGGCCGTATAAACAACTTCAACACTGTTACAAATATGCGCCACACTGTGAACCCACACCAAACAAAAATGACAAACACATTTCGGGAGAACATTTGCACCGTGACACAACATAAACACAACAGAACAAATACCCAGAATCCCATGCAGCCCTAACTCTTCCAGGCTACAATATACATTGTGTCAGTAGACACCATCAAACCCCGCCCTGCCCCAAGTTAGGGCTGCAAGGTGTTCTGGGTATTTGTTCTGTTGTGTTTATGTTGTGTTACAGTGCGGATGTTCTCCCGAAATGTGTTTGTCATTCTTGTTTGGTGTGGGTTCACAGTGTGGCGCATATTTGTAACAGTGATAAAGTTGTTTATACGGCCACCCTCAGTGTGACCTGTATGGCTGTTGATCAAGTATGTCTTGCAGTCACTTATGTGTGTCTGCAGAACATGTGACTGGGCCAGCACGCTGTTTGTATGGTGAAAAAGTGGACGCGACGACAGGTTGTAGAGGACGTTAAGGGCAGTGCTATCACGGCGCGCCCTTAATATTGTTGTCCGGGTGAAAATCGGGACAAATTCGGGAGAATGGTTGCCCTGGGAGATTGTCGGGAGGGGCACTGAAATTCGGGAGTCTCCCGGAAAAATCGGGAGGGTTGGCAAATATGTTGCTAGGGCGGGATAGCCATTCAAAGAAGGTGAATTCATTAAAAAGTGCATGTTAGATTTTTTTAAGAAATCTTTTCTTTGCGGCCCAGCCTCACCCAGTTTCTGCATCCGGTGGCCCCCAGGTAAATTGAGTTTGAGACCCCTGATGTAGAGGAAGGAGAAACACAGGCATGTCTGGATGACTCGCCTCCATCTTTCTAGTGTTTACCTCCGAGTTGAAACAGGTTGTAATGAAGCTGGCTGTGGCACGTTCTTTCTGACGTCACTTCCTGTGTTGTGTGCGGTCTTTCTGGCGTCACTTCCTCTTCGAACTCAGTTTGTAAATGATCGATGAGTCCATACAAAGCAATACACAGCGCACATACCCGTGTAAAAAATTATCCAAGGAGGGTTACCTTAAACGATGGTTTAGTGTGGCTGACACAATGCTTAGGCTAAATAATTACTTGTTTAAGGACTTATCCGGCTTAATGTAGACAGGGCCTAAGGCCCCCCAAACTTGACACCCTCAACATACTGGCTGCACCTAGAAATTCTGGCCTTGAAAATAATGAACAGAACTGGTGACAAAGGGCAGCCTTGGTGAAGGCAAACGTCGTGAACAAGCTCCATTTAGTAATGCCAATGCGAGCCAGGCTCATGCGCTACGGGGCCGCAAACTCCTATACACTTTCAAGTACCCTCACAATGATGTGTCCATGGCTAGATCAACACCACATTAGACCTCCTGTAGCTGAGGTTTGGTTGTATACTTCTCTCCAGCACTCTATAATAGACTTTTCCAGGCAGGCTGAACAGTGCCTTAAAATGCCCCTCAAATGCTAACAACATTGGCATTGATATTGTAGTTTTGGACCCTAAAAACATATGTCTACAGTACATGTAAAATTCCCCACAAAATAGACACAGTGATGATTTTAGGATCTTTTTGTATTGAGTTTCAGCACATTCCGGAATGCCCACTTTTAACTCCAAAATGTGGGCAGGCCTGCATCAGCCTGCTGACATCCCCTACAGTAGACTGGAGGTCTTGATGTGTTTTGGTAGCATCTTCAGCCTGAATCATGATATTTTTGCTCAGAATCGGAAGAAATTAGCAAATATGTCTGCCAGATCCGTTGTTGCACGTTGTAGAAATACAACTAAAGACTGGGTAGGCTTGAATACATTTCCAAATGATGGCAATATGAGGAAAGTATGGACCTCTCCAGTCACCAAATCATCATCATCATGTTCCGCCCTTGCAAGTCAGCTTCAATCACCTATATTAGCGGCATTTACTGCATCCATCCATCCATTATCTACCTCTTGTCCCTTTCGGGGTCGCGGGGTGGTGCTGGAGCCTATCCAAAACAGGTTTATTCACCAACCACCCCACTGCAAAGCAACTAACAAACAGTGGGAGGAATGATTTGCCTTGACCTGACTCAGTAGTGGATAATAAAGGTTTTTGCAAGCTGCTCAATGTGTGCGATGTAACGTAAATTGGAAGTGAAACGCAAAAAAATAAAAAGATTTTTACGCCTAATTTGAATTTTACACAAAAAGAAATACTTTTAAACCCCTCAACAAATACAAATACAGATACAAATACTGGCTGCTTTGCACACCCCTAGTACATATATACATATAATATTAATATATCATATCATCCAAAGACATGCACCTGGGGATAAGTTGATTGGCAACACTAAATTGGCCCTAGTGTGTGAATGTGAGTGTGAATGTTGTCTGTCTGTCTGTGTTGGCCCTGCGATGAGGTGGCGACTTGTCCAGGGTGTACCCCGCCTTCCGCCCGATTGTAGCTGAGATAGGCTCCAGCGCCCCCCGCGACCCCAAAGGGAATAAGCGGTAGAAAATGAATGGATGAATATAGATATGCATATATGATACATTTGTCTTTACATATACTGTGTATATATATATATATATATATATATATATATATATATATATATATATATATATATATATATATATGCAGGTATATATATATATATATACACAAACAATTGAATTACAATAAATATATACAATTCTGAAGTTAGTGTACTTATATATATAATACATATAGGTGTAGTGTAATTAAATAAGCGTGTAAATAAATTTGATATCGAAATCACTACACTAACTTCAGTTGTTCTTTATTCTTATTTATTACAACTTCAGAGTGATCATGTTTACACAGCTGTTTTTACACGTAATCTGCGATCGCAATGCTTTACGTCCACAAATTAATTTCCTACCGAATTTAAGAGGGAAGTTTGCCAAACATGTAAGAATACAACACAAACGGCGGTAAAGCCACATTTTCGAGGGTAAGCGCAAATACGCTGTTATATGGATGCGCAAGCGCACACACACATATAGACACGCATACACACATGCGCACAATACAAAGCTTTTTTTTTTTCACACAGCAAAGCGTGGATTGTGATGTAACAACAATCATTTCTACCAAAATTGTCATGAGCCGTTGCCTGGGTCATGTTATGTTTAGTTTGTTATATCCTTAGTTTATTGTCATTTTCTGTTTTCAGCTCTTTAGTTTTGTGATTTGCCATCGGTGCTGATTCCCTGCACCTGCCTCTGATTAGTGGTCGGGACACTCACCTGCTCCTAATCACTAATCAGAACTATTTACACCTGTCTTGTTTGTTCACTCAGCCTGGCAGTCTTGTTTTTCTACACTTGATGGTTGGTTTGGGTTTTCCTTTACTCTCTAGTTTTCATGACTTCTGGCTTCCCGTGCCAGATAGATACTTTATGTTTATGCTAAGCTCATGCTAGCCTCGAGCCTTTTGTATGTTTCTCAGTGGTACGATGGTTTGATTTTCATCCTGTGTTAAGAATGATTCAATACTTGTCTTACCTGCACATTGTCCTCCTTTCTTCTGCATCTTGGGGAGACGACTAACGCAAACACAATCGATCCAAACGCAACAAAAAAAACCCACTTCTGTTTGCATTGGTTAAAGCAAGCTATAACAGACTGAACAGTTCATATACAAACCCCGTTTCCATATGAGTTGGGAAATTGTGTTAGATGTAAATATAAACGGAATACAATGATTTGCAAATAATTTTCAACCCATATTCAGTTGAATATGCTACAAAGACAACATATTTGATGTTCAAACTGATAAACATTTTTTTTTTTGCAAATAATCATTAACTTTAGAATTTGATGCCAGCAACACGTGACAAAGAAGTTGGGAAAGGTGGCAATAAATACTGATAAAGTTGAGGAATGCTTATTTGGAACATCCCACAGGTGAACAGGCAAATTGGGAACCGGTGGGTGCCATGATTGGGTATAAAAGTAGATTCCATGAAATGTTCAGTCATTCACAAACAAGGATGGGGCGAGGGTCACCACTTTGTCAACAAATGTGTGAGCAAATTGTTGAACAGTTTAAGAAAAACCTTTCTCAACCAGCTATTGCAAGGAATTTAGGGATTTCACCATCTACGGTACGTAATATCATCAAAGGATTCATAGAATCTGGAGAAATCACTGCACGTAAGCAGCTATGCCCGTGACCTTCGATCCCTCAGGCTGTACTGCATCAACAATCGACATCGGTGTGTAAAGGATATCACCACATGGGCTCAGGAACACTTTAGAAACCCACTGTCAGTAACTACGGTTGGTCGCTACATCTGCAAGTGCAAGTTAAAACTCTCCTATGCAAGGCGAAAACCGTTTATCAACAACACCCAGAAACGCCGTTGGCTTCGCTGGGCCTGAGCTCATCTAAGATGGACTGATACAAAGTGGAAAAGTGTTCTGTGGTCTGACGAGTCCACATTTCAAATTGTTTTTGGAAACTGTGGACGTCGTGTCCTCCGGACCAAAGAGGAAAAGAACCATCCGGATTGTTATAGGCGCAACGTTGAAAAGCCAGCATCTGTGATGGTATGGGGGTGTATTAGTGCCCAAGACATGGGTAACTTACACATCTGTTAAGGCGCCATTAATGCTGAAAGGTACATACAGGTTTTGGAGCAACATATGTTGCCATCCAAGCAACATTACCATGGACGCCCCTGCTTATTTCAGCAAGACAATGCCAAGCCACGTGTTACATCAACGTGGCTTCATAGTAAAAGAGTGCAGGTACTAGTCTGGGCAGCCTGTAGTCCAGACCTGTCTCCCATTGAAAATGTGTGGAAGCCTAAAATACCACAACGGAGACCCCCGGACTGTTGAACAACTTAAGCTGTACATCAAGCAAGAATGGGAAATAATTCCACCTGAGAAGCTTAAAAAATGTGTCTCCTCAGTTCCCAAACGTTTACTGAGTGTTGTTAAAAGGAAAGGCCATGTAACACAGTGGTGAACATGCCCTTTCCCAACTACTTTGGCACGTGTTGCAGCCATGAAATTCTAAGTTAATTATTATTTGCAAAAAAAAAATAAAGTTTATGAGTTTGAACATCAAATATCTTGTCTTTGTAGTGCATTCAACTGAATATAGGTTGAAAAGGATTTGCAAATCATTTTATTCCGTTTATATTTACATCTAACACAATTTTCCAACTCATATGGAAACTGTGTTTGTATGTCTTTAAGGTGCATCATGGCTTGTTCTTATTCAGCACGCTGCCACCACATCTTGATTTACAACGACTGTTTATTGTAACAAGCACCAGTTTTGCACTGATTTGTTTTATTGCTTTACCACTTTTTCCCCCATCCTGCTTTCATTGTCCAAAGTCCCACAGTGGCTTTAACATTGAAGCGAGTAGTCCGAGGCTTTAACCCGGTACTCGTCATTATCCATCAGAGGAGCGACTCTGTCCCATCCAATTTCCTTTGAGTCTATCTACCAGACTTTGAACTCTCCCTTTGCTTGACATCTCCTTCATGAATATTCAATATGTCGGGCCAAGGGTTTTTTGTTTTTTTTCTACACACAATCTGCCACTTGCCATCATTTTTACACCTGGACACATTGACGCTGACATTCCTTTCTGTCCTATTCTGCTTTCATGTCCTTTATTTCTCTTTTCTACTTCCTCTTTTGTCACCACCCTAAAGCCACACACAGCCAAAGTCTTCATTTAAATCATCCATCCATCCCTCCATCCATTTTCTACCACTTGTCCCTCTCTGAGTTGTGATGGTGCTGGAGCCTATCCCAGCTGCACTCGGGTGGAAGGCGGGGTACACCCCGGACAAGTCGCCATCTCATTGCAGGGCCAACCCAGACAGAAAAGTGCTTCTCAACTATTTTTTGTCATGCCTCCACCCCAGGAAGAAGAAATTTTTTTACATCCCCACTCTCTGCTGTAACTATAAATATTATTATAGTTATTTATTATATAAATATTATAACATCAATCTACACTCATGAACATAACCTGTGGAGTCCCCCAGGGGTCGATACTGGGACCCATACTGGGAATTTATTTTATTTTATTTTTTATTTTTTTACATACAGAAATACAATCATGTGTGCTTACGGACTGTATCCTTGCAGACTGTATTGATCTATATTGATATATAATGTATATATTGTGTTTTTTATGTTGATTTAATAAAACAAATATAAAAAATGTATATATATATATTTTTTATTTTTTTTACATTTCTTGTGCGGCCCGATACCAATCGGTCCGCGGACCGGTACCGGGCCGCAGCCCGGTGGTTGGAGACCACTGATGTAAAATATCAACACTGCTGAAGTTCATCCTCTTTGCTGACGATACAACCATTACATGTGCAGGTGACGGCGTGAAGCAACTTCTGGCCTCTGTAACTGAGGAGATAATAAAGTTAAAAACTTGGTTTAATACAAAGAAATTGTCTCGGAATTTAAAGAAGACCAAAATCATGCTCTTTAGCAATTGCAAAAGTGAAATACCCATCAGGATTGTTATTGATGATACACCAATAAAATATGTTCAACACAATTCATTCTTAGGAGTGGTAATAGATGAAAATATCTCATGGAAGCCTCTTATAAGTTACCTGAGGACAAAAGTTGCTAAATGTGTTGAAATGACGAGGAGATCATGTCATTTATTGAACACCAATGCACTGCTGTTATTGTATCATTCATTTATTATGTCGTATTTAAACTATTGTGTTGAATCTGGGGAAATTGTTATAAATCCCATCTACATCCTTCAGTCACTCTGCAGAAAAAGGCCATTAGGATTGTGTCCAATGTTCACTACAGACATCATTCAAATCCACTATTCATGGAGTTAAAGCAACTTAAACTGCACGATGTGATCAACTTTAAAACTGCTCAAATTATGTTTAGGGCATCCCAAAACTCTCTACCATCCAATATACAGAACCTATTCCAGGATAGAGATGCTCACCATAGTTACAGTCTAAGAGGAAACAACAAATTATATTTGCCTAATTTTAGAACAACTTTAAAATCAATGTGCATTTCAGTGCGTGGAGTCACTCTGTGGAACAACTTAGGGGACAAGTTAAAAACCTGTTCTAACATGATTAAATTTAAAAGACTGTTTTAAAAAAGAAGTACCGGTACTGAAGAAGTACGAGGAGGAAAGAGAGTGATGCATTCAGCACAGAGCGATGGGAGAGAGGTGTATGGTCAGAGAGTGTTTGGGCCTGTGTGTGTGTGTGTTTTGTCTCGTCTTGTCTTGTCTCATACTAACAGTGGTACTATTATATTGTTAGTGTACAGGAGTTTTTCTTGTTTTTGTTTCTATGGTATTGTTCTTGTATTATATTGTTTACTACTAACCACATTGTGAAGTATGCGGACGACACGACAGTAGTGGGCCTCATCCGTGACAACAATGACATGGACTACATGGAGGAGGTGAAACATCTGGTTGACTGGTGCAGAACCAACAACCTGGTCCTGAATGTCAACAAGACCAAGGAGATCATCGTTGACTTCAGGAAGCACCAGTCCAGCCACGCTCCACTCTTCATCAACGGCACAGCGGTGGAGATAGTAAGCAGCACCAAGTTCCTGGGGGTGCATATAACTGACAATATAACCTGGTCCCTACACACCGGAGCTCTTGTAAAAAGAGCTCAGCAGCGCATGCACTTTTTGCGTCGGATGAAAAGAGCACAGCTCCCTCCCCCCATTCTCACCACATTCTACAGAGGCACTATAGAGAGCCTGCTGACCAACAGCATCTCTGTCTGGACTGGAGCCTGCAGTGCCTCAGACTGGAAGTCTCTCCAGAGAGTGGTGAGGACGGTGGAAAAGATCATCAGGACTCCTCTTCCTCCTATCCAGGAGATCGCAAAAAGCCGCTGCCTGACCAGGGCTCAAAAAATCTGCAAAGACTCCTCCCACCCCCACCAAGGACTGTTTTCACTGCTGGACTCTAGAAAGAGGTTCCGCAGCCTCCGAAGCAGAACCTCCAGGTTCTGTAACAGCTTCTTCCCTCAGGTCGTAAGACTCTTGAACGCATCATAATTAAATTAAATTATCCCCTCAACTCCCCCCAAAATGGATTAACTCGCTGGAATAAAAAAAGACAATATAACATATATCCATAAACGTGGACGCATGTGAAAAAGTGCAATATATTTATCTGTACAGTAATCTATTTATTTATTTATATATATTTATTTATTTTATATATATATTTATATATTATTTATATATATTTATTATTTATACATGCACCTTATTGCTTTTTTATCCTGTACTACCATGAGTTTATGTAATGAAATTTCGTTCTTATCTGTGCTGTAAATTTCAAATTTGAATGACAATAAAAAAAAAAAGAAAAAAAAAGGAAGTCTAAGTTATGTTAAATGTGGAATGAGTGAGAGGGGTTGGGATATTATAGGCATCTTCTTCATCCAACCCCTTTTCAAGCCTTGCATAAATGTCTCTGCCAAAATGTAAATAAAATGTGTTGTTGTACTGTGCAGGTTTGAAATAAATACTTCAATTCAATTATTTGTGTAAAAAAAGCTGTAAGTATATATTAACACCGTTACGCGGAGGGCGCATGGTGATGCGCGGATTGTTCTTCCAAAGTGCAGACGGAACGTCATAAAACGGCGTGCAGGTAAGAGTATGATTTATTGCTCATAAATCATGAAGGAACAACACAAACACAAGAAAACAAACAAAACAAGTGTGCCTCGGCATGGTAAGGTAACGGAATAGCTACACTGGGAAAGCTAAGGCGGAACTTAGTGCAAGAAACACAAGTAACAAACATAACGTGTTGCATGACAGCAAACACAAGCACCAGACTGAGTGAGGCGACAAGCAGGACTAAATAGCTCCCTGATTAGTGCCCGGGAACAGGTGAGCGTCCCGAATACTAATCAGAGGCAGGTGAAAACAATCAGCACCCATGATAACCAAGAAACACAAAACAGGGGTGCTGAAACAACTTAAACCACAAGTGAATCAAAACCTAAATAAACGAAAATAAACTATGATCCGGGCAACAGATCATAACAGTATTCCCCTCCTAAGGACCGATTATAGATGTCCCCAGAAAACCCAAAGAGAAAGTTCAAGAGTCACATGATAGCTGAGGGGAGACTTGGCGGAGGGTCGCCACGTCTAATGTCCCCGAATCCACCGGGGACGAGTTAGGTGGCGGTGGCGAGTGGAACGCCACTGCAGCAGGCGAGGCGATCGACCACGGAACGGCCACATCCGCGGCCGCTAAGAAGGCGGACGTGAGTGGCGCCAGAACCTCAGTAGCATGGAAATTCTACGCCCAAGTCCTGGGCGTCGCTGCTGTTGGCGTAAAAGGCGTCCATGAACTGGCCACTGAAGGAGCCTCCATTGCAGTACCCTAATGTCCTCGATCTCCTCGGGGGAATAGCGGATATTTGACGTATCCTCGTCAAATACGTCGAAGCCGGGTGCAGAAGAACGGTATGCCGGTGCTTTTCTGTTACGCGGAGGGCGCATGGTGATGCGCGGATTGTTTTTCCAAGGTGCAGACGGAACGACAGGAAACCTAAATACGGCGTGGCGAATTGGGAGAGTGGCCGTGCCAGCAATCTGAGGGTTACTGGTTCAATCCCCACCTTCAACCATCCTAGTCACGTCCCTTGTGTCCTTGAGCAAGACACTTCACCCTTGCTCCTGATGGGTCCTGGCTAGCGCCTTGCATGGCAGCTCCCGCCATCAGTGTGTGAATGTGTGTGTGAATGGGTGAATGTGGAAATAGTGTCAAAGCGCTTTGAGTTCCTTAAAAAGGTAGAAAAGCGCTATACAAGTATAACCATTTATTTATCTAAATAAACGTAAACAAACTGTGATCCGGGCAACGGATCATAACCAACACTAAATAAATCAAAAGAACTATAGATCCACTTTCAACAAAGAATAACCTTATTAACATTGTTTTTTTAGCAACTAAATCAGCTTTTGCCATCAAACCACACAACTTGTGAACAAGTGTATGAGCTTTATCAATCAATCAGTGCACCATTGCTTGAATTTCGTGTAGCCTTTTAGATAGCTACCATTCATGTCCCATTTCTTGTATTTTATTTTATTTATTCCCCTTTTTTTTTATAATGGGTCTGGATAATGCAATAGTGTAAATATTACAGAAAATAAATAAACCAAAATATAACCTATTAATGTATAGAAATTTAGGAAAATCATAACAATGATTAAGACATTATGCTTTACTATTGATACTGTATTTTATCCATGCTGGCAAAGAGAAACACAGACGTCGCATCTTTTAAGTCTTTCCAATAGATTGCTAATTGAAACTTTTTGCGAAGGTATGTCAGTGTTTTCATACTGAGCTGAGCAGCTTTTAAGTGTCAAGAATAGGTAGTATCTTGTTTATAACAAAGGGTTTGGACTGATGTGATGACATCGGTGTTAACTATATGTGTCAATCCATTAATACGCCCTCAACGCATTTGCAAGAGATGTCTTCTGCTCTGCTCAGATAGTGATGATGAAAATGAAGAACATTCCAGTTTCTTTGAGCAGGTCAAAGCAATCAATGAAAACTTTGATAGCAGTGTTTTGGTGAGGGGTTGGAGGATTTTAGTGTTTGGATTAAGCATGCACTTCATGCTTTTGATAAGAGGGTAAAGTGGCCTTTGTTGTACCACTAGCACCCCTCACTAAGGGCCATATTTTCTTTATTCTTTAACCTAATTTGCAGTTAAGTGATTTTTACGCGCTTAAAGTTATGCACGATTTTCTTATTCATATTCTCCAATCAGCCTTCGGATATGCCCACACTTCGTAAGTCAGGCACAAGTGCCTAAGTTGTGAATGAAGGTGGGCTCATGCCTAATGAAGCGGATTTTGCAGTGACTTTTTTTCTTGCTTGTTTGAAAATTGTTGCTGGTGGACTTTTACTCACATTTGTTAATGTCATTGAAATCAAGGCATTGCTTATGACGTGAGTGTGTGTCGCCATCGTGATGGTGTGTGTGTGTGTGTTCTTTTATTTGTACCCTTCTTGAGACATCAACAAAGAAAAGTACCTTCCATATGAGGACCGGTGAACAAGTTAGGACCGAAATTATGGTGCCAATATGGAAAACCATTGCATCTAATAGAGAGCTAAATACTAGAGTCCGTGAACATTGTTCCAAAGTCAGGATTTTTTGTTGATTTAATGTGCATACAAAAGTAAACATTGACAGGTGCAAAGGCAATATATGATAAAACAAGACGGCAGCCAAAGAAGGACTTCCCTATTCATCCCCGAAAAAACCCGCCAGGTGACAGTTGATTTTACGACTTCCAGTGCTGACGTAAGACAACCCGCGTCCCATATGTGACCATAGGATGAACAAATACACGACTGTACTAAGACTATGGTGGCCATTAACAGTTAGCTTCTACAGCTGGGTTGCCCAAAGTGCGGCACAGGGGCCATCTGTGGTCCGTGACTCGTTTGTCATCGGCCTTAAGCACATCACAAAAAACAAAAAAATAGAGATCTCATTTGCACCCTTGGTGGTGAAATCTATCAAAATTAGGGTGGTCCCAAAAAGAAGGGATTTTTTTAATTGACTGTGTGTCGGTTTTAAAAGTGCTGTAAAAATGTGAAGTGCTCCCCCTCTGGCCAACATATGTAATAACAAGTGGGTGTAAAAAATTGAAATGTGCCCCCTATGGCCAAAATTTGTTAAATTTTTTTAAATAAATATGTATATAGAGACATACTGTAATAACTTGAAGTAAATAATGAAGATTAAAAACCAATTACAAACAAAAATATATATTTTTTTAAATGACTAAAAGCTTACCTTATTTATTTTTGTATAGTCTGTATATATTATTAATGTTGTAAATACAAATCGTTATATATCTAGAAAGAGTGGTCCTAAAGAGGTAGGCATTTTTCCGAGGTCTCAAGAAGGTAACAAAAATGTGTGCGCGTGTGTGTGTGTGCGTGTGTGCGTGTGTGCGTGTGTGTGTGTGTGTGTGTGTGTGTGTGTGTGTGTGTGTGTGCGTGTGTGTGTGTGTGTGTGTGTGTGCACGCTACAACAATGTCTTCTTACTGGTTTGATACCTTTGTTTACTTGCCACCTAAATGTTATTTGTGATGTTAAAAGTTTAGTTCAAATGTTTGAAGCTGTGATGCGTCATAGGGTCTTAGTAGACAGCTGTTTGTGAGTAGGTTTGTGTGTCCATGCCTGCAGGGGGGAGTGGGACAGTTTGACATTATTGTCAACAACATCAATTGTTTGAGGCTGCATTTTATATTTTTCTGTTTAATAGTCACATAGTTCAATGATCTACAGTCCAGATGAAACTATATTTATTTCCGCTGTGGTCGCACTCACAAGATAACAATGTGCATTTTTATTTGTGATAGTTAAAATAGAAAATGGATGGATGGAATTCAGAATGGAATAATGGTCATTTTTTTACCCTCATCTCAATGAATGTTTGCAGGTCTCTCAACTGACATGATCAGAATATATTTGATAGCTTTGTGGAAGTTTATTTTATCAGTTTATTATGTATATTGTACACTACACCCAAACTTCAAGTGCAATATAATGTTTATGGGCAAGAAAAAAGTACTTAAGTCAATGACAGAATATGTGAATGGCCAAATTTGTCCGGGGACTGCCACATTTAAGATATTTAATTTTATTCTTAACTGCAAACAATGTGTGATATTCCGTTTCTTTGTATAGAAAGTCCATACGACTACCGTATTTTCTGGACTATAAGTCGCAGTTTTTTTCATAGTCTGGCCGGGGGTGCGACTTATACTCAGGAGCGACTTATGTGTGAAATTATTAACACATTACGGTAAAATATCAAATACTATTATTATTTAGCTCATTCACGTAAGAGCCTAGACGTATAAGATTTCATGGGATTTAGCGATTAGGAATGACAGATTGTTTGGTAAACGTATAGCATGTTCTATATGTTATAGTTATTTGAATGACTCTTACCATAATATGTTACGTTAACATACCAGGCACGTTCTCAGTTGGTTATTTATGCGTCATATAACGTACACTTATTCAGCCTGTTGTTCACTTTTCTTTATTTATTTTAAATTGCCTTTCAAATGTCTATTCTTGGTGATGGGTTTTATCAAATACATTTCCCCCAAAAATGTGACTTATATATGTTTTTTAACTTCTTTGTTATGCATTTTCGGCCGGTGCAACTTATACCCCGGAGCGACTTATACTCCGAAAAATACGGTACTCGTCTCAAAGAAAAGCTTTAAGGTCTTCCTTATGTTCTTATAGTTTTAAAGGCATGACCCCACAGAAATGGTTGTTTCGTTTTTGTCATGTCTGTGTAATCATGTTTTGTTTTGGTTATGTTCGGTTTGGTTTTTGGACTCTTTGTGCACTCTTGTTTGTTTTGTTTCCATGACACCCCATTGGTTTTCACCTGTCCTCATGTCACGCACCTGATTCATTTGGACTCACACACCTGTCATTAATCATGTTCAAGACTATTTAAGCCGATAGTTGCCAGGAAGTCAGCCTGGCGACATTAACTGTTTGACTTCTGCTACCCATGTTACCCATGCTTCCATAGTACCATGCCAAGTGAGTTTTGTCTATTTTCATGTTCCAAGTAAGTTTTTGTTTATTGTCCATAGTTTTGCCTTTGTGGTAGTTTTTGTTTATTAGCCAAGTTTATCTCTGCCTTGAGCGCGCCTTTTGTTTGTACCCTTTTTGTAGTTAGTGTTAAAATAAAATGATGTCCTTACCTTCACGCCATGTCCACTTCTATTCTTGCATCTCGGGAAAACAAACACCCCATAGTCCACGTCCTCATGACAGTTTTTGTTTCTGCCCCACAGTGTCCTATATCAAAAGTAAGTCACGCCCAGGCGGAAACATTTCCTCTATGAGAATGATATAATGTAATGCCTCGCCATGAGTGGCGCTGTAAGCAATCAAAGTCACCGGAACCATCAGCACTGCGGAAGGAAAAAAAACGCACATACAGTTCTACTCTCCGCTAACACATAAAAAAAAAAGTGATGGCAGATGCGCGCAACTTAATTGACTCTTTAGTTTGGACAGACGATGAGGTGGCATTACTTCTGTGCGCCAACTAATTACAAAACTGCGAAATATAAAGGAAATGTTGACTGGGAGCCCTGAAGATTCTTCACTAGTATGTCACTAATAAATACTCGTACAGTATATAGCAGGCCTGGGTAATTATTTTGACTCGGGGGGCCAAATTTAGAGAAAAAAATGTGTCTGGGGTCCGGTATATCTATTTTTAGGAACACTAATACAAAACCTCACATTAATGTCTGATTTAATGCTAAAACGTTCTGACAGACCGCCTTAAAAAACGGAATGGAATTTTTTTTTTTTTACTCAATGAGACACCCAGAATGTACATGAAAATACAGAATGTGAGATTTACAATATTAACTATGAACGATAAAACACTGAATATTAACAGCATATGAACGTCACACCCTCTCTCGATCGACATATTTTACACTCAAGCGAAATGCAACAAACACAGCGAAATATGAACGCGAAGGGTAAAAAACGCCCACCTACGATCTGATATATCTGATATATCACTAAGCTTTAGAACTTTGTTGTAAAAATCTCCTTCCGCGTCTGTCCCTGCCACCCGCATTTCAGGCTGGCCGCTCTGGAAAAAAACCACACCCACACTGCGTGGGTGCCTCGTCTGAGCTGGCGTGACTTAGATTACCACAGTACTTGTATATCATGCAAAAGCGCAGATTCCAACCATTGAAATAATTTGTATAGTTCAAGATTTCCCGTAATTTGAAAACATCACTACACATCATAATAGCAGCTACAGTTTTGATGTTAAAGATTTAAAAAATTATTTGGGAATGTCCGGCGTGCCAAATTGAAAAGCATAACGGCGGCCCCCAGGCCTTAATTTGTGCAGGTCTGGTATATAGGGGTACAACACTGGGTTTAGCAGTAGTGTACAATATAGTAAAGGAGACAATTAAGCACTTCTGGTGGCCCAAGCTTGACATTGTTTTATTTCAAATAATATGACATGTTTATTATGTATTTTAGTGAATGTTTTCTGTACTGCATGTCTTGTCGATAGATAAATGATAAATAAATGGGTTGTACTTGTATAGCGCTTTTCTACCTTCAAGGTACTCAAAGCGCTTTGACACTACTTCCACATTTACCCATTCACACACACATTCACACACTGATGGAGGGAGCTGCCATGCAAGGCGCTACCAGCACCCATCAGGAGCAAGGGTGAAGTGTCTTGCTCAGGACACAACGGACATGACGAGGTTGGTACTAGGTGGGGATTGAACCAGGGACCCTCGGGTCGCGCACGGCCATTCTTCCACTGCGCCACGCCGTCCCGTAGATAGATGATGAGGTTTCAGAATCAGAATCAGAAATACTTTAATAATCCCTGAGGGGAAATGAACATTTTCAGCACAATCCCATTCAAGATCAGACAAACATTACAGGGAGACAGAACAGGATCGCTGACGGGTCTGCCAACCTCCGGCGCCCCTTACAAAAAAGATGAGATATAGGTAAAAAATTGGTCTAAGCCTGGGCCCCTGGAGAAGTTCTCCAGACTGAGGCCAAGGGAAAAAACAACTCATAGCCATAGCACACATTCCTCTTACATGTATGTAAGAGGGAAACATCAAACATCAAAGAACACAAAGGACATTAAAGACATTAAAAGAGCAGAGCTGCTGCAACCAGCCACTCCTACATACAGCTATGAATAAAAAGTAAACGTTTTGTTGCGTAGTGATAATAGTAACTATTGTACGTCACAATCACAGCTTTGTTGACAGCTGTTGAGCGTGCACTTCTCCCTGTCAGGACGGCAACATCAAAATTTCCACTCTGATACCTTTGTTTCAGTCCACCAAAACCGCCATTTACTTGGCGATGAAAAAGGCTGAAACGGTACATATCTTCACCGTTTTCACCTAAAAACGGTTCTGTGGGGACAGGTCCTAAGTTTCTCAGCAGCTCTGTCTCTCTGTAGAAAGTAAGTAAGGCAAGAGTAGAGTGAAAATGTGCAGGGATCCAACAGGATGATCAGTGTACCGGACCTTTTGCACTTTTGTGTCTCACACATTCATCCTGTTACATGTAGAATGTTTAGTAGAGTGAGGGTCTTTTACTCTCTTTGTCCTTGGTTCCATTTAGGTTTATTTTCACCAAACCAGCACAACTACAAATCATGTTACTTTTCAATTGGCAATAGTTGAAATATCAATCAATCAAAGCTTATTTATATAGCCCTTAAAGGCCTACTGAAACCCACTACTACCGACCACGCAGTCTGATAGTTTATATATCAATGATGAAATATTAACATTGCAACACATGCCAATACGGCCGGGTTAGCTTACTAAACTGCAATTTTAAATTTTGCGCGTAATATCCTGCTGAAAACGTCTCGGTATGATGACGTCAGCGCGTGACGTCACGGATTGTAGAGGACATTTTGGGACAGCATGGTGGCCAGCTATTAAGTCGTCTGTTTTCATCGCAAAATTCCACAGAATTCTGGACATCTGTGTTGGTGAATCTTTTGCAATTTGTTCAATGAACAATGGAGACAGCAAAGAAGAAAACTGTAGGTGGGAAGCGGTGTATTGTGGGCGGCTGCAACAACACAAACACAGCCGGTGTTTCATTGTTTACATTCCCGGGAGATGACAGTCAAGCTTTACCATTGGCCTATGGAGAACTGGGACAACAGAGACTCTTACCAGGAGGACTTTGAGTTGGATGCGCAGACGCGGTACCGTGAGTAGGCATGCAGCTGCGGCTTCCAAACATTTGATCGCTTGCCCGTACGTGCGTGCCGCTATGTGCATGTCACGTACGTAACTTTGGGGACTTTGGGGAAATATATGTGCTGTATGAACTTTGGGGAGGTGAACGGTACTTTGGGCTGTGGGATTGAGTGTGTTGTGCAGGTGTTTGAGTTGTATTGGCGGGTTATATGGACGGGAAGGGGGAGGTGTTTGTTATGCGGTATTAAATTGTAGCATATTAAATATAAGCCTTGGTGTGTTGTGGCTAATAGAGTTTATATATGTCTTGTGTATATTTACTGTTTAAGTCATTCCCAGCTGAATATCAGGTCCCACTCGCCTCTCACAGCATCTTCCCTATCTGAATCGTTCCCACTGCCTTCTAGTCCTTCACTCTCACTTCCTCATCCACGAATCTTTCATCCTCGCTCAAATTAATGGGGAAATCGTAGCTTTCTCGGTCCGAATCGCTCTCGCTGCTGGTGGCCATGATTGTAAACAATGTGCAGATGTGAGGAGCTCCACAACCTGTGACGTCACGCTACTCGTCTGCTACTTCCGGTACAGGCAAGGCTTTTTTATCAGCGACCAAAAGTTGCGAACTTTATCGTCGATGTTCTCTACTAAATCCTTTCAGCAAAAATATGGCAATATCGCGAAATGATCAAGTATGACACATAGAATTGACCTGCTATCCTCGTTTAAATAAGAAAATCGCATTTCAGTAGGCCTTTAATCACAAGTGTCTCAAAGGGCTGCACAAGCCACAACGACATCCTCGGCTCAGATCCTACATCAACATAACAGGTCTATACTTACATTTTTAGGGCGATTCTGTACTTCAATCAAGCACCAGCCCAAAATCCAAAGAACAACTTATATTCCTGTTTGGATGGCGGTGTAAATACAAGCTAGATCACGGTACAGTCATCATACTGTGATCTGAACTGTGAAAAAGCTTTCATGTCTCACTATCCTTAACATTTGTGTAAGAAAGTGATGAGAGTCTGGAAATCCTCTGCCAGGTTGTGTTTGCAAGACTTGGTAAGACACAAACAAATGTTCCTGTCACAGTTTTTTAGCTTTGACATTCCTCTGCTGCTCAATCCTGGATAGACACTATCTGGCAACAGTTCCCTCATGTTGGACCGCTCTCCTTTTGATGCCTGTACAGACACAGCAGCTGTGACAGCGGCCTCCGAAAGCTTTGATGCAATTAGCCAACAAAGTGTGAAGCAGGAACTCTTTGTAGCTTTTGCTGCACGGCGAGAAAAATGACAACACAAAAGGATGCAGGGCTGGGTTGACAGTGGCCAGTGTTTGGATGTAACTGCATGGTTTTGATCAAATACAGTTTAGAATATAACGTGCAGTGCAAACCATTTCTGCTACCACTCTTGCAGTGTAGCGATCATGTGACACAAGTGAAGTGCTACAATGCCATCATGCCAGCCTACTGTAGCTTTATTTGTCCGCAGGTTTATGCCAATTTAGATTTTCTTCAATGACGCATATTATTCCATGATTCCATCTCCTTAGACGCATCCTCGCTCATCCATGCGGACTGGACACTGGCCGAGAGTTAGTGGGCGGCCGAGGGTGGAGTCGGCTCTCTTGGTTGCTTTGTTGGGTCTGCTCCTGTCTCTGGACATGCTCCCCCCACCCTAGCAGACGATGGCATGGAACACTACAGAGGCCACCACAGTGTATATGTTTTTGTTTTTTGTTATTGTTTTATATTTGTGACTGTGTGTAGAAGTGGCTGGTTGCATCAAAGCTCTGCTCTTTTAATGTCTTTAATGTCCTTTGTGTGCTTTGATGTTTCCCTCTTATACACATGTTTATGTGTGCTATGGCTATGAGTTTTTTCCCCCCCCTTGGCCTCAGTCTGGAACCCCTCTCCAGGGGCCCAGGCTTAGACTGAATTTCTTCTTCTTTTTTTTCTGATTCTGATAATATCAAAAGATGAACAAAGTGACTTTAAAGGGAAACTATTCCTATTTTCTGACTTACAAATGTTGTTACTACGTTGGATGCTCGTGTTAAACAATACCAAACAATCATAAGGTTCATGTATTTGGGCGATAGCCTGCATGCAGTTTTGGATACCGCTGAATGCTGTGCTTTCCAGTCTTTTTTTTTTTAACAGTGGGCCATTTGTGATGTCACAGATTAGTGATTATGTTTGACTTTAGGATATTAATTTAACAGTGTACATTTTCTAAATTCTGATACACTTAGAAAGGGTGGGACGTATTTGCTATCCAAACGAAACGCCTCCACACATGAACATCTTGCCGACTGACTGCGAAAAGTGGGTTATAAATGTGACTGTACCCAACATTGTAACAAAATGTATAGGTCAGAAAAGAGAAACATTAGACTTAGACTTAGACTTAGACTTAGACTTCTTTTTTATTGTCATTCTAATTTGAACTTTACAGCACAGATAAGAACAACATTTCGTTACATAAGCTCATGGTAGTGCAGATAAAAAGCAATAAGGTGCACATATAAATAAATATATATATATATATATATAAATAATATATAAATATATATATATAAAATAAATAAATATATATAAATATATATAAATAAATAGATAGATTACTGTACAGATAAATATATTGCACTTTTTCACATGCGTCCACGTTTATGGATGTATGTTATATTGTCTTTTTTATTCCAGCGAGTTAATCCATTTTGGGGGGAGTTGAGGCGATAATTTAATTATGATGCGTTCAAGAGTCTTACGGCTTGAGGGAAGAAGCTGTTACAGAACCTGGAGGTTCTGCTTCGGAGGCTGCGGAACCTCTTTCTAGAGTCCAGCAGTGAAAACAGTCCTTGGTGGGGGTGGGAGGAATCTTTGCAGATTTTCTGAGCCCTGGTCAGGCAGCGGCTTTTTGCGATCTCCTGGATAGGAGGAAGAGGAGTCCTGATGATCTTTTCCGCCGTCCTCACCACTCTCTGGAGAGACTTCCAGTCTGAGGCATTGCAGGCTCCGGTCCAGACAGAGATGCTGTTGGTCAGCAGGCTCTCTATAGTGCCTCTGTAGAATGTGGTGAGAATGGGGGAAGAAAGCTGTGCTCTTTTCATCCGACGCAAAAAGTGCATGCGCTGCTGAGCTCTTTTTACAAGAGCTCCGGTGTGTAGGGACCAGGTTATATTGTCAGTTATCTGCACCCCCAGGAACTGTCATCATAGGTCCCCTTTTACGTAACAATTTGTTAATTATTGTGGTTTGGAGTGTTGTAGAACTGCATACCCATACTGAGAGCTGTTTTCTAATAGTTTGATCCTCTCGTTTAACCAAATGAAGCAACCAAAATATTATAAACACCTCAATTGATCTCTGAGAACTAACATTCTCATTTGTGTTTTACTTGACAGTGCTATTTTTTATCCAACATTTTTAACTCTGACAAAAGAAATAGACTAAAAACAAATGTCCATTGCAGATGCCACTGGATATGTGGCTCTGCATTTGTAGACCACAAACATCATTTGTTTGGTAGGTTTGAACATACCTCCACATTGCCACTGCTGTCGCAATTCTAAGCTCATCTGGAAATGTTATTATAAACCAGTAAAAAGTTGCTAAAAAGTGAGCATGTATAAATCATGCCTTGAAAGGTCAGAGCTATTCCGTCTAGTTGCTCAGTTTCATCCACATTAACTCGGAAAATAATTTCCCTGTGGGAAGACTTAAATGCCGGCATTGTCACAACAAAACAGAAAGAGGCTGTCTCTCCCAAAATGTTAGGCACTGTGATCAATAACACTAAAATATGCCAGACTTGTTTTTTGTTGTCATCTTACAAAACAGCCGTGGTCAACAAGGCTGCATTAATGCACAGGCTCAACTGAACTGAAGCGCAGGGGCCACACCTAATCGGAGCCCCCCGATTGGTGTTTATAGCTGCCTGTCATAAACAGCTCAGCTTCGTCTAGCAATTGTGTACTCTCTCTCTCGGCTGTGTTGTATTTTCTTACTGCTCCGAGCGGGACTCAAACCCACTTTTCCCATGTGAAAGGCCAGTATACTACTATTGAGCTAAAACACAGGCATTCCCCCAGAAAGCCAGCGCTTCCTTGAAGTTGACTGGCTTCCATTATACTCGCACAGACGTGCATGCGCCCGTCGCAAATGAGATGAACTAATGTATTTTGTATTTTTCCATTGTTGCTGTTCTTGTTATGTACAGGAGGAGTAGACGGCACAGACAACAAGGACGTGTAGTTAACTCTATGTATTTATTATATATATATATATATATATATATATATTACAATATATAAAATAACCAAACGATAATATAATCAACTAGAGAATGGAGTGTGACTAAATCCAAAAGTGTGTATGTGTGTGACTATGTGTATGAATTAACTGTTGTGTGTTACCGGAGTGTTGAGAGAGAGGCATGTCCAAAAGGGCCAGGGCAGGCTTGAAGATTCCTGAGACAAGCAGGTAGTAGTCGGGGGTATAGCGAGGCGTCGGAGGTCGGTGTCCATGCGGCAGGTCAAGATCCAAGGAGCAGCCAGTGAACCAGAGGGGAAAAACAAAGGGGAGACGAGACGCACAGCTCGTCATGTGGAACGAATGCAGACTGCAGAAAGGGCGACAAGGAAGACATGAGACCAATCAAACACGACGGTGGAGAACAAACAGAGAGAGCAAGATTGCATAGAGCTCGATGATCGCTTACGGTACTCGAACAGGTGATTACGTTCTGGCCCGGAGCGCAGGTCTGCACTGGCTTAAGAAGCCCGGGAAGATCATCAACGACAGGTGCGCTTTGTGCTGATTGATTGCAGCTGCTTGCTGCCGCCGGATTGACGCGTGCAGGAGATGAGCGGCCGTGGGCTTGTCCCGAGGTGCGCTCCGCGGGGCTCATTGATGAATGCGCAGCGGCATGCGCTTGCGCCGTGACAGTTCTGTTGAGGTTGTGGGGGCAAAACCCCATCAGCAGTGGTGTAGATAAATATATTTTTAATAAAGGAATTTTGCAATTGGAGCTTTTGGTTTCTGTGGTTCTGTGACCAACTTTATTGTTGTTGCAGGGGTATTGAAGTGGAGGTGTAAGTGAGGATGTGGCACTGGGACCCAAGCCCAAGCCCAAGCCCCTGGGCTTCCATAACATTTTAAGATTTTTTTTTCTGCCATTAAAATGTGTAATTTATAAATCATAAGGTTGCTTGAATCAAATTAAGAACATGGAAGACTGTCGTCCACCTGGATAACAGCAAACCTAGTATAGAAGACTTAACTCAACACAGAGGTTATAACATCATCAAAGCTCACCTTTCAACATTCTAACACAGCACTATCATTTTGGAACAAGGATGAAAGATGAAAATATAATACATCTTTATAGCACCATAGGAGAACGTTATTTACAAAATTAACTTTTGCATCTCCATCCACCCATCCTTTTTCTACCGCTTGTCCCTTTTGGGGTCGCGAGTGGTGCTGGAGCCTATCTCAGCTGCATTCGGGCGGTAGGCGGGGTACACCCTGGACATCTCCTCAGCAATTAGCCCGTGTGAGGTGGGCGTGTCTGCAGGCTGCATGGGACAATATGAATAAGAGAAATGTGCGGAACTTCAACCGTGTAAAAAACAACAATTAAGCACCAACAAGAGAATGGGGCCCTAAGTGAATAAAGATTGGTAAGGTGATTATTTACAATCAAATGATGGCCACAATTTTTTGGCACTTGGTTGTAGAAAAAAAAACAACCTTTATTTTATTTTATTTTATTTTTTTAAACCACCTCAAATTATTTTTGGGGGTTTATCAAGATCAGAGGTTCTTAACCTTTTTGACCTCGGGGCCCAACTTTTGCGCCACAGAGGGGTCCCGGGCCCACTCAAATATTAACACTGAATTAGTGATCTTACTCTTGACTTAATCATATTCAATAATCATATCTAACCTACTCACAGTTTAACAAACCTTGTTACAAACCTTGTAAAATGATATGAAACTGCCGGGATCGCGTCGTGCGAGGCGACAAGGTTGTTGAGATTTCAAAAATGCAGACAGTTGAGGAGGCAGCGTGCAGGTAAAAGGTGTTTAATAACTAAACAAACAAAAAGGCGAGAGTAACTGGAAGTGCTTTGAAATCATAGGGGAAGATATGCGTTGCAAAAACTAAACAGGGTACATACAAAGTAAAACAAAAACAGAATGCTGGAAAACACCAAAAACTCATGACACGTGTGGCGCAGATGGCGTCCATAAAGTACATCCGTACTTAGCAAGTGTAACGGAGTTAAAATGCACCTTTGTTATTTATTATATTTTGTTTGTGAATTTTATCTCCAAATAGTTATCTTTTCTGCTCGCCTATGAGAGGGCGGTTTGATTTCTTTTTGTCCCTCCTGAGCTCCTGTAGTTCTCCTGGGTTGTATAGCCCCTCCCTTCTCCCCTCACAGAAAAGTTTCACATGGCTGAGGGTGAGTCTCGGTCGGACGATCCCACCGACCTTTTCCTTGTTTTTCGGTAGAAATTAGGTCCTTAATTAATGAATGTGTGTACCAAGAATGTGAATATGTTTACCTGTGTTGTCCTCTAGTTTTAAGTTCAGATTCCAGGTAACATTACATCGCTAACATTGGCGCCAAACGGCCACTCTTTGTTGTATGAGACTTGTTCAGTGTGTGCGAGTGTGCTTGCGTGCGTGTGTGTGTGTGCGTGCGTGCAGGCACGTGCACACATAGGGCCCTATGGGTGCTTGAGCCCCTGCCCTTTTTTGCCTCGTCTTAAAAAGTGCCCTCTGCCTGTGTGTGTGTTTTTTTTTTTTGTTTTTTTTTTTCTTTAAACAACATTAATAAATTCCTGTCAGGGATGTAAAAAAAAACCAAAACAAAAAAACAGCGGTACAAAAACTCCACGTTTTCTTGTAATACCGGGTTGTATGAGCCTGCCGCTTCCGCCAGAGAGAGAGAGAGAGGGCGAGTGAGTGAGTAAGTGAGAGGAGAGAGAGCCAGTTACTGCGCCCCTGAGGAGACTTGACAGTGGAGCAACTTGAACCTGTGAGTTATGGTCTAGTCGCCGTCCACTTATTCAGCATCTAATATGTGTAATATTTCAGAAAAACGCTGTATTATTCTATTATTCAATGTGTCAGCTTCTGTTTTTGCCGGACGTCGGAGCACGGCGCATCAATTGAGTGCGGACACAGAGCAGAGCGGATCGTGCGGGACAGGAAGTAGTGTACAAAATACAAAATAAACACCGGGTTAATTTTCAAAATAAAATGCACTGTGTTTACGGCGGATCACATTTCTCTCACAGTAGAGGTTTAGATATAAAGTTTATTGTGACTTTGCTATTACTGTGTGGGTTAACAAAATAATAATAATAATGATAATAATAACAATAATAAGAATAAAAATATTGATGATAATGATAATAATAATAATTATTATTATTATAATGGAAGAAATGATGAAAACATATGCCACGATTCCAGTGTCCACTGCCACAGTAGAGAGGTCTTTTTCTAAACTGAAGCTGGTCAAAAACTCACTCAGAGGCCTATGCACAGAAGAGAGGCTGTCTGATCTCCTTCTCCTCTCCATTGAAAAAGACGGAGTCATAAATCACAATGATGTGATCAACATCTACAGGGACATGGCCCCCAGAAGGTTGCTGCTTTTAGGCCCCCAGAAGGTTTGGCTACTGATTGTGCACTGATTTCACAGCATTTCATGGAAGCCCTGAATTTACATTGAGGAGCATATTTGGGTATGGATGGCCTCCATCCTACAGCCCTCTACTGGCTCCTGGTCCATATTTTTGGCCCTGTATTGCGTTTCAGTTGTTTAGTCTGAGCATTAAGTGAGAAAGACCATAAGTTACAACTTGATGGTGTTTTCATCAAGTTAAGGGAAGAAGGACAGATTTTCACATTGAAGTTTTTTCCATTTTGGTATTTTTTTTAAAATTTTTTTTCAAAGTTCATGTTGCACTGTTCAATGTTCAATATTAAAAAGCTTATCTTTAATAATAAACCAGTGTTTTGTTGCTATTCATGTCTTACAAGCCTATGATAATGTGAACTAACTCATTATGACAATAATTTGTTGACACAAAAGAAATGGCAATCACTTTTACCTACAAAGGACACACAGCTAAGTAGTTAGCTTCCTATTAGCAAATTTTATTTTACATTCATTTCCATATTGTGTAAAGGACCAAAAAAAAATGTCCTGCCCTTTTCTGACTTTGAGCCCCTGCCCCTCTATAATCATGTGCACGTCCCTGCGTGCGTGCGTGCGTGTGTGTGTGTGTGTGTGTGTGTGTGTGTGTGTGTGTGCCTACATGTGTAGGTAATGAGACTTGTTCAGTGTGTGCGTGTGTGCTTGCCTGCGTGTGTGTGTGTGCGTGCGTGCGCGTGTGTGTGTGTGTGCCTACATGTGTAGGTAATGAGACTTGTTCAGTGTGTGCGTGTGTGCTTGCGTGCGTGTGTGCGTGCGTGCGTGCGTGTGTGTGTGTGTGTGTGTGCCTACATGTGTAGGTAATGAGACTTGTTCAGTGTGTGCGTGTGTGCTTGCGTGCGTGTGTGTTTGTGCGTGCGTGCATGTGTGTGTGTGTGTGTGTGTGTGTGTTTGTGTGCCTACATGTGTAGGTAATGAGACTAGTTCAGTGTGTGCGTGTGTGTGTGTGCGTGCGTGCGTGCGTGTGTGTGTGTGTGTGCCTACATGTGTAGGTAATAAGACTTGTTCAGTGTGTGCGTGTGTGTGTGTGCGTGCGTGTGTGTGTGTGCGTGCGTGTGTGTGTGTGTGTGTGTGTGCTTACATGTGTAGGGAATGAGACTTGTTCAGTGTGTGTGTGTGCGTGCGTGCGTGCGTGCGTGTGTGTGTGTGCGCGCCTATATGTGTAGGTAATGAGACTTGTTCAGTGTGTGCGTGCGTGCGTGTGTGTGTGCTTACGTGCGTAGGTAACAGTGTTATTCTGTGTGTTTAGGCGTAAGCCAAAGAAAGACGGGATACCGACATTGTCTGATTGTTGCCCGCAGGTTTGTGGTTTTATTTTATTTTGTAAGGTGTTAACTATAGCAAATGTTGCATGTTTTGTTCTGCCACGGAATGGCGCTTAGAATATGCATTTCAATATTTTACAGACTGTTTGTATCGGTCTTTTTCATTGTAAATGGTTAAAGATGTATATGTAGACAGAAAAGTTTCACATGGCTGAGGGCGTAAGCCAAAGAAAGACGGGATACCGACATTGTCTGATTGTCGCCCGCAGGTTGGAAGGAAAATAAATGAAGCTGAGAACAGTGGAAAAGTTTCATCATTGTGCCGACCCAGAACAGTTACACAAGGCTATTTAATTAATTATGTCCCCACAACAACACTAAGCAGCCGCCCAACTTAAATAGTCCTAATTGATGACAGAAAACAGCGGTGTATGGCAGCGCTCAAACGGCAGGAGTAAAATCGCTGCAGGAACACACAAACTAAAGTGCCACCAAAATAAAAGCACAGGACAGGTACTAAAGCACTAAACACATGAAAACACTATCCATCCATCCATTTTCTACCGCTTGTCCCTTTCGGGGTAACAAACTCAAAATAAGGCACATTGCTTTTGCCATACATACCAAAAATGATAACGTGGTTTTTAGTTTGAATACCGGTATCCGATATATACTGGTAAAGGTTCCAAGTGCTTGAGATTGCCTCCGTGTTTTAAGGCGAGATAACCAGTGTTGAGCGCTCAGATTATTGTTGTTGTAAGTAGTAACATAATGTGTAGTTTATTCTTTAAAAAGTAATATGTTGGCCGTTATTATGTGAAAGCAATTTTCATTTGTTTTGTTTATGAATGTATGAATGTTAGGTTTATATCCTCACGCTTGTGCGCAGGATAAATTGAGCTTTTACTCGCTCACTGTGGAGAAAACCGCTGGCTGTTAAGTTAAGTCACTTCACTACAGTACCTTAGTCTGCACAGGCTATGACTAGAGGCACTTTTAAACCGAGTTTTAGTTAAATATTTGACACACCGAGCAAGCAGCAGAGAGCATACTTGCCAACCCTCCCGATTTTTCCGGGAGACTCCCGAATTTCAGTGCCCCTCCAGAAAATCTCCCGGGGCAACCATTCTCCCGAATTTCTCCCGATTTTCACCCGGACAACAACATTGAGGGCGTGCCATACAAACAGCGTCAGTCACATGTTGTATGCGGCTACTGCAGACACACGTAAGTGACTGCAAGACATACTTGGTCAACAGCCATACAGGTCACACTGAGGGTGGCCGTATAAACAACTTTAACACTGTTACAAATATGCGCCACACTGTGAACCCACACCAAACAAGAATGACAAACACATTTCGGGAGAACATCCGCACCGTAACACAACAGAACAAATACCCAGAATCCCTTTCAGCCCTTACTCTTCCGGGCTACAATATACACCCCCGCTACCACCAAACCCCACCGCCCCAACCCTGCCCACCTCAACCCCCCGCCCCCCTCCCCATCTCCCGAATTCGGAGGTCTCAAGGTTGGCAAGTATGGCAGAGAGGAGCTATTGTTAGCTTCTGTACTAAGTTGCTAACAGAAGTGAACAACATAAACAGAAGAGATTAGTGATAAAGTCACTACAAGGAGAGATATAGGTTCTCAAGCAAATTAGTGTATGTGAAAAGCGATGATGTGGCGACTTGTCCAGGGTGTACCCCGCCTTCCGCCCGAATGCAGCTGAGATAGGCTCCAGCACCCCCCGCAACCCCGAAAGGGACAAGCGGCAGAAAATGGATGGATGGATGGAAAATAAAGCTGTAGTTACTCACCAAACTCGCTGACCAAAGCATTGTATCAAACTCGAGAGTCGAGAAGTCGGTACCGCACGCCAATTTTTGTTAAAGTTTGATGCACAGCACGTCATAGTGCCTCATTAGAGGAGCCTCCATAAATACGCAAGAGGTGGGGGTGAACTAAAGAAGATGCCTTGTGATTCGCCCGTTAGGCGCAGAGAAGAGCAAACGGCCTAAGAAAGGCACATCAAAACATACCGGTATGGCGGTAATATCTTAAATATATACCTATAGCTATATAGGGTTAGGCGCAATAAGTGTTCAACTTCAGCCTAAACCCTTTCGGTCTGCAACATTTTCATTTTCAATCTATGAATGTACAACTGTTTGTTTATTTTGTTGACCATTGACCGAAGAAGAATACACTAATAAAAAACTAATACTACAAATAATAATACCGCTTTCTAAAATATAGAGGTGTCAAAAAAGGGACAAGCGTTAGAAAATGGATGGATGGAAGTATAATACCGATATATCTCGCAGCCCAAGGCACGGCCTAATTTAAGAGGCCTTGATGTGAAACCATGTTTTAACCATATGTTAATCGCCTACAGCTGCCAGCACTAAAATATTAGCCCGGTTTCATGCTAAGATAATGTTATAATGTTAATGTTATGTTGTGATGTTGTATTTTATTTTTTTATCATATTGTGTATGTATTGTGTGCTTTTATTATTTTTCTCTCTCTTTATTTTCTTTTTCTTTGAAATTGTAATTTTAATGCCTTTTTTACATTATGGCGAGGGGACTACCGATGAAAACAAGCCTTCTGGCTAATTCTGGCTTTTTTAACCATGTGTAGTCATGTGTTTTATGAAATTGCATTGTCCCCTTTGAAATAAACTAATCTAATCTAATCTAATCTAATCTAATCACAAAGATTACAACCAAAGTTTAGGTCAAGCTGATTGAAAAAAGAAATACTAATGAAATATAATGCAAAAAAAGGGACTAATTCAAACTGATGAAAAATGAATGTACATACAATTATGCAGTGCTAAAATAAAGAAATTCTAACTAAATTAATGATACATAACAGTACATATCATTCATAAATCAATTCAATACAATTTAAGTGCAATGAAACTGCAGTTTCACCACTTTAGGCATACTTTTTGGCTTAAAAACTTCTCTATGACTTTAGCTCCAGACTTCTTCTGCTTGTTTGATATTGTAAATACTGCCATAAGTGGTGGAAAAGTGTATTACAACTGGGTACTGCTGCAAAACAGATAATTTTTGGCAGCCCTCTCGGAGGCCCTATGGTTAAGAAAAACTGATCTAGATATAATCGCGATCAAAGGTTTACATACACTTGTAAAGAACATAATATCATGGCTGTCTTGAGTTTCCAATACTTTCTACAACTCTTATTTTTTTGTGATAGAGTGATTGGAGCACATACTTGTTGGTCACAAATAACATTCATGAAGTTTTTTGTTTTTTTTAATGAATTTATTGTAGGTCTACTGAAAATGGGACCAAATCTGCTGGGTCAAAAGTATACATCTGACCACAGAACTCTTTCTCCAGAAGGTCTTATCTTTGTCCATGTGATGTCAGATGAAACAAAAATTGAGCTGTTTGGCCACAATACCCAGCAATATGTTTGGAGGAGAAAAGGTGAGGCCTTTAATCCCAGGAACACCACTCCTACCGTCAAGCATGGTGGTGATAGTATGATGCTCTGGGCCTGTTTTGCTGCCAATGGAACTGGTGCTTTAAATGGGATGATGAAAAAGGAGGATTACCTCCAAATTCTTCAGGACAACCTAAAATCATCAGCCCGGAGGTTGGTTCTTGGGCGCAATTGGGTGTTCCAACATGACAATGACCCCAAACACACGTCAAAAGTGGTAAAGGAATGGATAAATCATGCTAGAATTAAGGTTTTAGAATATCCTTCCCATAGTCCTGACTTAAACGTGTGAACAATGCTGAAAAATCAAGTCCATGTCAGAAAACCAACACATTTAGCTGAACTGCACCAATTTTGTCAAGAGGAGTGGTCAAAAATTCAACCAGAAGCTTGTGGATGGCTACCAAAAGCGCCTTATTGCAGTGAAACTTGCCAAGGGTCATGTAAGCAAATATTAACATTGCTGTATGTATACTTTTGACCCAGCAGATTTGGTCACATTTTCAGTAGACCCATAATAAATTCATAAAAGAACCAAACTTCATGAATGTTTTTGTGACCAACAAGTATGTGCTCCAATCACTCTATCACACAAAAATAAGAGTTGTAGAAATTATTGGAAACTCAAGACAGCCATGACATTATGTTCTTTACAAGTGTATGTAAACTTTTGATCGCGACTGTATGTTCTAGATATGTTAATCTTATCTTTAAAAATCCATCCATTAATCAATTTTGTTCCACTTCTCACTTTCGGGAAATGATTAACCTTATTAGGTTTTTGACACATGTTAAAAAGCTGGTTTTGACCAAATCCAAGCGATACTTGTGCATGCATACACACCAAGTGTGTGTTTGGCGCAACGGCGACGGGTTTAGCCTGGGATTGGTGGGCCCTTAAAGAGGGCTCCGAATTTGATGCCGTGCCCCTGGTTGCACGTCAATAGTTGATATGATTAGGGATAGAGATGCCCGATAATATCGGCCTGGCGATATTATCGGCCGATAAATGCGCTAAAATGTAATATCGGAAATTATCGGTATGGTTTTTTTTTTATTATCGGTATCGGTTTTTATTTTTTATTTTTTTTTTTTATTAAATCAACATAAAAAACACAAGATACACTTACTATTAGTGCACCAACCCAAAAAAACATTCCTCCCCCATTTACACTCATTCACACTCATTCACACAAAAGGATTGTTTCTTTCTGTTATTAATATTCTGGTTCCTACATTATATATCAATATATATCAATACAGTGTGCAAGGGATACAGTCCGTAAGCACACATGATAATAGTACTAACCTTTAACAGTTAATTAAAAATGTTCATTAATTACTAGTTTCAATGTAACTGTTTTTATATTGTTTTACTTTCTTTTTTATTCAAGAAAATGTTTTTAATTTATTTATCTTATTTTATTTTATTAATTTTTTTAAAAGTACCGTATCTTCACCATACCTGGTTGTCCAAATTAGGCATAATAATGTGTTAATTCCACGACTGTATATATCGGTTGATATCGGTATCGGTAATTAAAGAGTTCGACAATATCGGAATATCGGATATCGGCAAAAAGCCATTATCGGACATCCCTAATTAGGGGAAATGACTGCAAAAACAGACACCAAAAGAAAGATGACTAAGAAGTTGGAGTCTGAGGGGGCTGAGAAACAAGAGCAGGAAGGAGACAGCAGCACGCTGAGGGAGGATGTGACGGAGAGACGGAGCAAAGCGAGTGAAAAACAGCAGGGTGAGAGTGTTTGGCGAGCTAATTCCCAGATATCGACACCGCTTTGATTAGTTACTGGAGGGAGGCTTTTAATGATGGGCGTTCTTTAATCAAAAAGCGCTAACACAACACAGCCCACCCCGGCCGTTTTCTACACAATGAGCGGCAATAATGAACCCGCTGCTCTCCGTCAAACTGCGAAGTTAATAGCTTGGACAAGTGTGTTCAGATATTAAAGTAATTTACTACCTTTAGCTGTCCTATCACTGCAGATTAAAACCTCCGCTCTGGGAGTTTAGCGAGCGGCGTATAGCACGACTAGCTCGTAATTCCCTCTTTTTTTTTTTAGGAGAGTGCTGATTTTGCCGGAGTGTAAAAAAGAGAGAAGATGACATAGGTGAAAAAAGTGAGACCTGCAGGGACAAACAGTTTAAAGCTCTGCGTAGGAGGAAGTGTGCGACGTGAGGGTTTGTCTCTGTGGTCTCCAGTGCTCTCATTAGGAGGCAGTCACGGCATCTTAGAATCCCCCCCTGCCCCTTCTCGCTACCGCCACCGCTATTTCCCAAGAGATGGAGAGCAGCTAATTGGAGGTCTGTCCTGCACATGCTGTCTGGTCAGCGGAACCCGGCTTGCAGTGCGGACAGAATTACTTGGAAGGAAGGATTCACCACAGTAAGGATGATGGGGAATAATTCTTCTTCGATTGTGTGGAATTAATTGTTGATTAATCATGTTGCGCACTACTTGTTATTCGGGGCTTACTCACACCAGACCAATCAAACCGTGTGTGGCCCACATAACGAGTTTGGCAAGCGTGAGCGCACTCAAGCGGCACACCACTCCCAGATTCTTAATTAAACGGATCCTAATACAACTTTTTCACTTTCACTGTACGATACCGATATTGGAACCTTGAGTACTGGTTGATACTGATATTAATCTGATAAGATATTAAGTTAAAGTACCAATGATTGTCACACACACACTAGGTGTGGCGAAATTATTCTCTGCATTTGACCCATCACCCTTGATCACCCCCTGGGAGGTGAGGGGAGCAGTGGGCAGCAGCGGTGGCTGCGCCGGGGAATAATTTTTTGGTGATTTAACCCCCAATTCCTAAGTACAAATCATGCACATTATTGTGTATTTTGTTGATTGAAAAAGCTTGATCTAATGGAAACACTAACATATTTATTAACTAGAATTGACTCATGCTTTCTTTAAAGGGGAAGTGCACTTTTTTTTCAATTTTCATTCTATCATTCACAATCCTTATGTAAAACAAGCACACATGTTCTTACAATGGTGCCATCATTGTTTTATGTACATGCTGTAAATATATATGTGATGTAGTAACAGGCACATTCATAAAAAGTTAATATTTACGTATTTTGATCATTTGAATCATACACGGCACATTCATTTCTCAAACGCATCACAACGTTCACTTTTTCCTTCGACAACATCCGTGATTACTACTCACTGTAGACAACATGAGCCAAACAGCTACATTTTTATTTCATCTGACATCACATGGACAAAGATAAGACCTTCAGGAGGAAAGTTCTGTGGTCAGATGAAACAAAAATTAAGCTGATGGCCCACAATACCCAGCAATATGTTTGGAGGAGAAAAGGTGAGGCCTTTAATCCCAGGAACACCACACCTACCGTCAAGCATGGTGGTGGTAGTATTATGCTCTGGGCCTGTTTTGCTGCCAGCGAAACTGGTGCTTTAAATGGGACAATGAAAAAGGAGGATTACCTCCAAATTCTTCAGGACAACCTAAAATCATCAGCCCGGAGGTTGGGTCTTGGGCGCAGTTGGGTGTTCAACAGGACAATGACCCCAAACACGCGTCAAAAGTGGTAAATGAATGGCTAAATCAGGCTAGAATTAAGGTTTTAGAATGGCCTTCCTAGGGATGATGTTTGATAAGAAATTATCGAGTTTGAGCCTATTATCGAATCCTCTTATCGAACCGATTCCTTATCGATTCTCTTATCGAGTCCAGATAGGTTGTTGTATGTGGAAAAAAACACAATATTTGGTGTAACAAATCACTTCACATTGTCTACTGCTCGCTACTATAGTATCACCATATCTGAGTTATTGTGCAGAAATGTGGGGAAATAGCTACAAATGTGCGCTACATTCGTTAACCGTGTTACAAAAAAGATCAATTAGACTGATACATAATGTTGGATATAGAGAACATATAAACACTTTATTTATTGAGTCAAAAATATTAAAGTTCGATGATTTGGTAAAATTGCACACAGCTAAAATGATGTGGAATTAAATGATGGAATGGATTAAGTAAAGAAGTTAAACATTGTACTGATATGATCCAGTTTAAGAGGTCGTTCAAATGAATAGTGCTTACAAAGTACAAAGAAGAAGAATTATGAGAAATACTTTCAACCTTATTGAAAATAAGATATTCTTCATCTCAGTATATTAATAATGACTGAATTAATGAATTACATATTACAAAACTTGTATATACTAATTCACAGATATTTTGTTATAATAAGGTCTGTAAATGATGTATATACAGTATTTGTAAACGCTATGAAGTGGGAAAGGGGTAGGATTAAATAAGCTTTACTTCTTCCTACTCCTGTAAAGTGAAATGATATGAAACTGTGATGTATTATGATGTAGTCGGATCATGTTTTGTTCAGTCATGTTCTGTTAGTTTTGGACTTCCTTAGTTGTTTTGTGCACTTCGGGGGTTTGTTTTAGTCACCATGGTTACTTATGATTTTCACCTTGCACCTGTTGCTCATCAGAGAGCCTGCCTTTTCCGGTCACTCGTCGTGGCTTCATTGTTTGCATTTGCAACAGTTACATTGGCATTCTGGTTTTCGAGCTCATGATTCCTGTGCTAAAGTTACCTTAGCTTCTAGTATTCCTGTGCTAAGTAAGTTTTTGCTTTAGCTTCTCGTGCGAACGGCACGCTTTCCTTTTGTTTCGTTCCTGTCTGTTGTAATGTGTATGATTTATGAGAAATAAATCATCTCCTACCTGCACGCTTTCGTTCGGAACCGTCAGTTTTGCGTCCCGGGAACGAACCGCAGCACGCTGCACCCCACCGTGACAAATGACTGAGCTATGTGACGTCATTTCTTGTGATGTCTCATGGGGAATTTCTTGTCGGGACGGGATTCGTTCCCAAGGATTCGAATAAAGAACCAACTCTTTTTCTTTACTATAGTGGTCTCTCAAAAAGGGATTCGAGTCTGAGGACTCGGTTCTTTTCTTATCGAACAACCGGGAAAACTGGGTTTGAGCATCATCCCTAGGCCTTCCCAAAGTACTGACTCAAACGTGTGGACAATGCTGAAGAAACAAGTCCATGTCAGAAAACCAACACATTTAGCTGAACTGCACCAAGTGTGTCAAGAGGAGTGGTCAAAAATTAAACCAGAAGCTTGCCAGAAGCTTGTGGATGGCTACCAAAAGTGCCTTATTGCAGTGATACTTGCCAAGGGACAATATTAACATTGCTGTATGTATACTTTTGACCCAGCAGATGTTGTCACATTTTCAGTAGACCCATAATAAATTCATAAAAGAACCAAACTTCATAAATGTTTTTTGTGACCAATATGTGCTCCAATCACTCTATCACAAAAAAATAAAAGTTGTAGAAAGTAATGGAAACTCAAGACAGCCATGACATTCTGTTCTTTACAAGTGTATGTAAACTTTTGATCGTGACTGTATATGTATATACTGTATATAAACTATCCCTAATTTTACATGACCAAAAAAATCAGCCTTCCAAAACCAAATCATTTGACATTGCAAATCTAATCTAAGTAATGTAATAGAAAGGTTTAATGAGAAATGATTCATTCAATCACAGGTTGGCGATAGTTTGGCAAAGCAAATATTTAAAATACAGTGTACGGGTACATGATTAACCAATTTTTAATTGAAAATGGGCTGTTTATTTTATGGGTGGAGTATAATACCTTCATCACACTGTCTTGTTTCTCAAGCCCTTCTCATCCAACACACCTATTCTTTTCAAATGTATTGAGCTAACAAAGGGACAAGACTGGTTAATTCTGCCTAGCCATCCCAGTCAATACACAAGCTCTCTGCGTGGGGATATTTGATTAGTTCGCAATACTCTCGCCTCTCTATTGCCACCACTCCAAAAAAAAACCCGATTTCATTTGGCCACCGACTGTTTGTGTAGTCTTCAACGATTAGAGTGCCGTTGGTGTTTTCATTGATTGTGACACTAAACTGCACATTTACCAGAGTACATTTCTTACATCTTGTCCTCCCTCCCCAATTGCCAATGAATCAAAAGTGTCAGTGAGAAGAAAACAGAGCTCGTTAGCAGAAGCTTTCCAAGGAAGCCCTCGCTCAAATAATCTGACAGCCCAGCTCTGATCGATAGCTGTCTCTCTGGGCTCCATGTGCCGCTTGCTCGGGCTGGTGACTAATAGCACCGTTGCTGGGCTCCTAAATGGATTCACTCACTCAAACTCTCCACAGAGATGTTAAGACTTTGACACCAACTGAGCATGTTTAGTTAACTCATCTTTGTTTTTATAACGGCACAACAAACCTGTTAGTAGGAAATACAAATGGGTTTAATTATGCTTGGTTGATTAATCAGATTGGTGATTGCTGATTAATCATGTCTTAAAGTGGAACTAAATTTTGCCTATCGTTCACAATCATTATGAGAGACAAGAACACACATTTTAGTTTTTTTTCCCACAACCTTATTTTTTTGAAGCTGAATATATGGAGGATGAACTACTACTTATTGAAGCCAGCACGAAAGAAGGGTGAAACGTCGGAGCAAACGGAAGCCGGGATAGTGAGGTTGGCGCGACTCGAAGCTGCAAAATGTGGAAAATGAAGCCATGGTATTACGACAGTGCCTACCTAAATAAACTGAAAAAAAAAACATACCCGACCAGCAGGACCAAACAGAAAACTGTCCATCGAGTGAGTCACTATAATATTGATCGTGATGCATGCAGCACTACAACAACAGTACATACGCTGTCTGTCTGGCTGTGTACAAACACAATATTAAATGTGGACTAAATGTACAGATACTATAAAATGATTGTTCATGTTTTTGTGAGGCCATATTCAATGCAAAAGTAACGAGAAGCGTGAATACTCATTCTCAGTACAGCAAATCAAATCACTAACCGTGTGAACCCGTGGATGTAAACCTGAGGAGGGAATTATTTCAAGTTGCAGCAACCTCAAAATGAGAACTGCAGAGATCCTCTGAGGCATCATTCAAAGTCCGGCCAGAGAGCAGGAAGAGATATGTCTTCATTAGTTATTCATTTGATCACCCCATGACATCTCTCATCGCGGGGCAGTCCAGACAGGGAGTTGAACGACTAACAGAATTGTTTGCGCATCTGTATAAGCAGGAAAAAAAATCAGATTGAACTGTATCAAGTTTTACACTCATTATTATATTATATATAAAATATAGAATATTTCTACTAAAATTGCATCAAAGTGCAAATCAACCATATTGTATACTATCTTGAACAGATTCAATACAAGCGCTGTATACACAGGATGCCATCTACTGTATAGAGCAGGGGTCCCCAAACTACGGCCCACCAGCGTCCAAAATCCGGCCCATGGTAAGTCCCAAGTAAAAAAAAATACAAATATATATTTATATACAGTACAAGCCAAAAGTTTGGACACACCTTCTCATTTCAATGCGTTTTCTTTATTTTCATGACATTTTACATTATATATTGTCACTAAAGGCATCAAAACTATGACACCTGTGAAGTGAAAACCACTTCAAGTGACTTCCTCTTGAAGCTCATCGAGAGAATGCCAAGAGTGTGCAAAACAGTAATCAGAGCAAAGGGTGGCTATTTTGAAGAAACTAGAATATAAAACATGTTTTCAGTTATTTCACCTTATTTTGTTAAATACATAACTCCACATGTGTTCATTCATAGTTGTGATGCCTTTAGTGACAATCTACAATGTAAATAGTCCTGAAAATAAAGAAAAACACATTGACAGGTGTGTCCAAACTTTTGGCCTGTACTGTATATATATATATATATATTAACGTGTTTTTTGTTAATATTGGGCCTGAACTGGCAAAAAAAATCCCAATTAATGATGAACAGCCCATGGAACTTATTGAAAAAAATCTTTATTCGATGTTCTTTACTCCGACTGTCGAAAAGGAAGTCTTAGAGGTTATTCAGAAAAGCAAGAACAAAACATCACATGACATTTTTGACCTCGACATGAGGACGGTCCGGAACGTAGCGGAAGAAATCATCAAACCATTCACATACATCTGCAATTTATCTTTTCAACTTGGACAATTTCCTTCACAATTGAAACTCTCAAAAGTCATCCCCATCTTCAAATCTGGAGACAAACACCACTTCACAAATTACCGGCCCGTCTCCCTTCTGCCACAGTTGTCAAAAATATTGGAAAAATTATTTGATAATAGACTTCGTGGCTTCATTGGAAAGCACAAATTATTATATGATTGTCAATATGGGTTCCGACAAAATAGGTCATCTTCATTAGCTTTAAGTGATTTAATAGAGAACATTACTAATGGTATCGAGAAAAACAAATTTGTTATAGGAATTTTTATTGATCTGCAAAAGGCTTTCGATACCATTGACCACCAGATTTTGGTAAATAAACTGGAAAACTATGGCATAAGGGGATTGGCAGGAAAATGGCTGAAGAGCTACTTGAATGAGAGACAGCAGATTGTTCAGATCGACCAACATCAATCCACACTCATGAACATAACCTGTGGAGTCCCCCAGGGGTCGATACTAGGACCCACACTATTTATAATGTATATTAATGAAATATGTAAAGTATCAACACTGCTGAAGTTCATCCTCTTTGCTGACGATACAACCATTACATGTGCAGGTGACGACGTGAAGCAACTTCTGGCCTCTGTAACTGAGGAGATGATCAAGTTAAAAACGTGGTTTAATACCAACAAATTGTCTCTGAATTTAAAGAAGACCAAAATCATGCTATTTAGCAATCGCAAAAGTGAAATACCCATCAGGATTGTTATTGATGATACACCAATAGAATATGTCCAACAAAATTCATTTTTAGGAGTGGTAATAGATGAAAATATATCATGGAAGCCTCATATAAGTTACATAAGGACAAAAGTTGCTAAATGTGTTGGAATGATGAGGAGATCATGTCATTTATTGAACATCAATGCTCTGCTGTTATTGTATCATTCATTCATTATGTCATATTTAAACTATTGTGTCAAAGTCTGGGGAAATTGTTATAAATCTCATCTACAGCCTTTAGTCACTCTACAGAAAAAGGCCATTAGGATTGTGTCCAATGTTCACTACAGACATCATTCAAATCCACTATTCATGGAGTTAAAGCAACTTAAACTGCACGATGTAATCAACTTTAAAACTGCTCAAATTATGTTTAGGGCATCCCAAAACTCTCTACCATCCAATATACAGAACCTATTCCAGGATAGAGATGCTCACCATAGTAACAGTCTAAGAGGAAACAACAAATTACATTTGCCTAAATTTAGAACAACTTTAAAATCAATGTGCATTTCAGTGCGTGGAGTCAGTCTGTGGAACAACTTAGGGGAAGAGTTAAAAACCTGTTCTAACATGATTCAATTTAAAAGACTGTTTAAAAAAGAAGTACTGAAGAAGTACGAGGAGGAAAGAGAGTGATACCCTCAGCACAGAGCGATGGGAGAGAGGTGTATGGTCAGAGAGTGTTTGGGCCTGTGTGTGTGTGTGTGTGTGTGTTGTGTGTGTGTGTGTGTGTGTGTGTGTGTGTGTTTTGTCTCGTCTTGTCTTGTACCATAGTAACAGTGGTACTATTGTATTGTTAGTTTATATGAGTTTTTCTTGTTTTTGTTTGTATAGTATTGTTCTTGTATTATAT